>NW_021829938.1:22500-44100 GCF_006345805.1 Octopus sinensis | reverse complement strand
CAGTGAAGAAATCGGTTGTTCGCCCAGGCATTCGTGCCTGTTACCTAAAACAATACATGGCGAAGTTCCTTTTTTGGACAGCATCTAGACCTGCTGCCAAGAGAATACACGTATTCTTATTGGCAGACAGCAAGTCTTTATCCTGGGCCGGATAATTTTTTCCTCCAAACGAAACCATCTCATTTCTTTATCAACACTGTCGATGGACCACTCAAAGAGGTATGTATACATTATCATTTTCGTAACATAATTTCTGTATTAGTATTTCAAGATTTCTGACACGTATTTTGATTCACATGGCAGAGATCCAACATTTCTTCACTTTTTCCAGAATTCTTCTCTTTATTTTTTTTTTTTTGCGAAATATGTACAAAAATACGGAGTTTATGATTCATGTATGAATTTCCGAAGCCTCTCCCCCACCCCTCTTTCTCGAGAGCGCATTTTTTTTTCATATTCGTTTAGAGCAAGTTGTTTTACACATATTACACTATTTCAGAATTTCTTCTCTTTATTATTTTTTTTTTTTTGCGAAATATGTACAAAAATACGGAGTTTATGATTCATTGTGAATTTCCGAAGCCTCTCCCCCACCCCCCTTTCGCGAGCGCGCATTTTTTTCATGATAGTCGTTTAGAGCAATTTTTTTACACCTATTACGCTGTTTTTGTTTTTGTTTTTGTGCCCGGTTCAGACGCTTTCGGAAATTCCCGACATAAATTTTCCGAGGCCTCTCCCCCACCCCTCTTCTCGAGAGCGAATTTTTTTTTTCATATTCGTTTAGAGCAAGTTGTTTTACACATATTACACAATTTTTTTTTGTTTTGGTGCCCGGGTCAGCCCCTCAGACGCTTTCGGAACTTCCCGATGTGAATTTTCCGAGGCCTCTCCCCCACCCCCCTTTCGCGTGCGCGAATTTTTTTTTTCATATTCGTTCATAGGAAGTTGTTTTACACCTATTACACACATTTTTTTTTTGATTTTCCGATATTTGTCACGCCCTATATTAACCGAAACTTCGTGTTTACGTTGAATATTTTGAATAATATATGAATAAATAAATGGAGTTTAACGCAGGTGTAATCAAATATTTTCGACACATGTTTCGAAAATTCCACTGATACTATTCAAAAGAATAAATGGTGTAAACAATGCAATCTTCTCCCCAGGAAAGTGAAAAAAACGAAACTCGTCAATACGACATTTTAGCAAAAAATGATGGATTTGTATAGCGATTGACAGAACGCTATTAATATTGTTTAAAAAAACGTTATATGATATAACGTCATAGGTAGCTAACAGAAAGAGTAGGGATATTAATAGTGAATGTTAAATATAAAGGAAATTAAAGTTTAAATTATATATAATGATAGAGACTACTTATATGCACTAAACGTATGTTTTGCCAATGCTCGCTCTATAACCGTGTTTACTAGAGTATTTTTTAGAAAAAATAATGAAAAATAGCTCAGAATTGCAGAGAAGACAGAATTTCTTGCCTTTGTCATATGGTATCGAAATTGAGAGGATCAACCATTCTAAATGAAATTGTTCATTGTGGTCTTTTAAATCCCAAATCAGTTTGCTGAGACCGGTACTATTCCGTTTATTTCTATCCCTAAATGTTGAGTAATGGATAGAAATTCTTTTAGATAACTCTAACGATGTTATCTAAATTATCTGCTAATGTTGATCTTTTCAATAATAACGCTGAATTCCACAACTCTGCCTCAATCAAAGCAGGTTATACAGAGAAAACTTTCTACATCGATTCTGCTCAGTCCGATTGTAAATTCAACAATGTAGACAAGATTTCTAGTCGCAAAAGAATTATCAATAATTCTTTTGCGACTATACATATATATATATATATACGAGAAAGAAGCAACAAGAATGGATTAGTTTTTAGTACAATTGTTTCATACAAAGACAGGCTTTATTACAAGTTGCAAAAATTGCAGCAGATAAAAGTGTCCCGTACTCATCAGCTAAAATACATTTGAGTTCTCTAGACATCTTAGTGGGTGAGGTTATACTCATGAAATATTGGAGATAGTTCCATTAGAGGCAGATATAGGTTGTAAACAGTTTTCCAAAGTTCCTTAATGATGATGCACAGTCTTATCACAGATTTTTAAAAACTTATTAGTTTCGAAGAGAAGATGAATCAATCCATAGTGTAGATTTAAATTTCCAGAGATATGAGGAGGATGATGCACAGACTTATCACGGGTTTTTAAAGACTTATTAGCTTCACAGAAAAGGTGAATTAATCCATAGTGAAGATTTACATTTCCAGTGGTAAGATGAGGAATTTCATACTCACAGACGATGTATTTAACCATTATTAATCCACAATCATTTCATGCTATATGATAAGGTAATCTGCCATGTTATTGCTCTCCGTGCAAAACTGCTATGTTGAGATTTCTAAAGGCTGAAGGAATTTATTTGTGGGGCAAAGAAAATAAAATAAAATAAAAGAAAAAGGAAAGAGACAAGGAACAAAGAAAAAGAAAAGGGAGAAGAAGAAGAAAGAAGGAAAAGAAAAAGGAAAAGAAAAAGAAAAAAGAAGAGAAACGGGGGAGAAGGATAGAAAAGAAAAGAAAGAGAAAAAGAAAAAAGAAAAAGGAAAAGAAAAAAGAAAAAGTGGAATAGGGAGAAAAGAAAAGGCGCCTATATAGAGTATACTGTGACAACTTAGCGGGAGGGGATTTTTAAAGTGACCAAATACAGAAGAATTTGTAGATAATTTAGTTAGCTTGAGTCTTTAAGAATTCAGGAACTATGAGGAAAAAATTATTTTTTTGACCAGTACACAGCTATTTACTATCAACCTTAGAATTTCATAGGTCTCCATTGAGCAGAGTTGGCAACCAACCCTGCTATTTTTATACGGTATTGCTCTCCTAACTATTTCCCAATTAAGATTATAATTCTTGTTATTATTTTTGAGTTCCCAGATTTTACTTGAAAGTGTGGTGGTACCAGCTTTATGACGTAATCCCAAAATAGCAGGGTTGGTTGCCAACTCTGCTCAATGGAGACCTATGAAATTCTAAGGCATAGAAAAAATAGAAACTTGTTAAATAACCATATTGAAGTAGGACAAGTTTGTGTCCACGCTAAATTGAAGACCCTTGTTAATTAAATTCTAGCTTTCGACCGGTAGTCCGTTAATGTATTGATAGTAACGGCTACAATTTTTAAGACAGTAACATGAATAAATAAATAAATAATTTAAATGACCTCTGGTTAAGGTTGCACTTAGATCCTTTCTCTTATTGACGATAGCTTTTGACCCCTCTACCCCTGACCTTGTTTATCTCTTTAAATTCTCTTTAGATTCATATCTGCTTTCATCCGTGTCAGGTTGATAGTAAATAGCTGTGTACTGGTCAAAAAAATAATTTTTTCCTCATAGTTCCTGAATTCTTAAAGACTCAAGCTAACTAAATTATCTACAAATTCTTCTGTATTTGGTCACTTTAAAAATCCCCTCCCGCTAAGTTGTCACAGTATACTCTATATAGGCGCCTTTTCTTTTCTCCCTATTCCACTTTTTCTTTTTTTCTTTTCCTTTTTCTTTTTTTCTTTTTCTCTTTCTTTTTCTTTTCTATCCTTCTCCCCCGTTTCTCTTTCTTTTTTCTTTTTCTTTTCCTTTTCTTTTCCTTCTTTCTTCTTCTTCTCCCTTTTCTTTTTCTTTTTTCCTTGTCTCTTTCCTTTTTCTTTTATTTTATTTTATTTTCTTTGCCCCACAAATAAATTCCTTCAGCCTTTAGAAATCTCAACATAGCAGTTTTGCACGGAGAGCAATAACATGGCAGATTACCTTATCATATAGCATGAAATGATTGTGGATTAATAATGGTTAAATACATCGTCTGTGAGTATGAAATTCCTCATCTTACCACTGGAAATGTAAATCTTCACTATGGATTAATTCACCTTTTCTGTGAAGCTAATAAGTCTTTAAAAACCGTGATAAGTCTGTGCATCATCCTCCTCATATCTCTGGAAATTTAAATCTACACTATGGATTGATTCATCTTCTCTTCGAAACTAATAAGTTTTTAAAAATCTGTGATAAGACTGTGCATCATCATTAAGGAACTTTGGAAAACTGTTACAACCTATATCTGCCTCTAATGGAACTATCTCCAATATTTCATGAGTATAACCTCACCCACTAAGATGTCTAGAGAACTCAAATGTATTTTAGCTGATGAGTACGGGACACTTTTATCTGCTGCAATTTTTGCAACTTGTAATAAAGCCTGTCTTTGTATGAAACAATTGTACTAAAAACTAATCCATTCTTGTTGCTTCTTTCTCGTTTTTAATCACCCCACATTACTGTATGGTTAACACCATATAGTTTTTCTGGTGCATCTAAGTTAAGTACCACATTCAAGTAAATTCATTGGAATTTACTTGAATCTTAATTGCTTTGATTATATATATATATATATATATATATATATATATATATATATATATATATATATATATTTAACATATATTCCAGGCGCCCCGTACCCCCTTTATCATTAATGTGAACACATATTCTTAATAATTGGTACGACTCTCTGTTTGTCTCCCTCTCTCTCTCATTTTTACTTTCTCTCTATTCATCTTCTCTTTCCTCTGATCCTTTGGTCTAGTCTTCCACTACCCTCCTATTTCTTTGTCTCGCTCTGCACTCACAGGTCATTCTTCGACACCCATCCCTTCTCCTCTCTGATTCCTTCTTTCTCTCTCTTCTCTCTCTTTGTTGCGTTTTGTCCCCCTTTTCTCTCTCTCTCTTTCTTTTCTTTTCCCTCTTCTCTGTCACGTGACTGTTGGCCGAAATCTGCCTTTCAGCTCCTGACTTTCGTAGTGTTAACATCGTTGTTCTTCGTCCGCCGCTATAAAGGCTTTTTCCAATGCGCCAGAGAAAAAATTTGTTTGCTTGTTATCAGTCGTAAGACACTTGTTGTTTTCACCGTTAATGCTTCTGTATTCCATTATTGTTTTTTGTTTTTTTTTGTTTTTTTTTATATCTGTCCCTTTTACTGTCCTGGTGTTCGTATGCATTCGATCCTTCTTCCAGGAAATCTACGCTTCCAGCTTAGTTTTTCTTGGAGGGCTGGCCGTGATCTAGTAATCTCAAGATTAATCAGCCGAAATTACTACGATGATCCGGTTCTTGACTGAAGACTGAGGGGTTCGAATGTCCTGTCCTGTTGTTTATTGTATCGTCTTCTATGAGTTATACGTTCTTGTCCATGTTGTATTTTTCTACATACCTTAACATATATTCCAGGCGCCCCGTACCCCCTTTATCATTAATGTGAACACATATCTTAATATTGGTACGACTCTCTGTTTGTCTCCCTCTCTCTCTCATTTTTACTTTCTCTCTATTCATCTTCTCTTTCCTCTGATCCTTGGTCTAGTCTTCCACTACCCTCCTATTTCTTGTCTCGCTCTGCACTCACAGGTCATTCTTCGACACCCATCCCTCTCCTCCTCTCTGATTCCTTCTTTCTCTCTCTTCTCTCTCTTTGTTGCGTTTTGTCCCCCTTTTCTCTCTCTCTCTTTCTTTTCTTTTCCCTCTCTCTGTCACGTGACTGTTGGCCGAAATCTGCCTTTCAGCTCCTGACTTTCGTAGTGTTAACATCGTTGTTCTTCGTCCGCCGCTATAAAGGCTTTTTCCAATGCGCCAGAAAAAAAATTTGTTGCTTGTTATCAGTCGTAAGACACTTGTTGTTTTCACCGTTAATGCTTCTGTATTCCATTATTGTTTTTGTTTTTGTGTTTTTTTTTTTATATCTGTCCCTTTTACTGTCCTGGTGTTCGTATGCATTCGATCCTTCTTCCAGGAAATCTACGCTTCCAGCTTAGTTTTTCTGGAGGGCTGGCCGTGATCTAGTAATCTCAAGATTATCAGCCGAAATTACTACGATGATCCGGTTCTTGACTGAAGACTGAGGGGTTCGAATGTCCTGTCCTTGTTTATTGTATCGTCTTCTATGAGTTATACGTTCTTGTCCATTTGTATTTTTCTACATACCTTAACATATATTCCAGGCGCCCCGTACCCCCTTTATCATTAATGTGAACACATATTCTTAATATTGGTACGACTCTCTGTTTGTCTCCCTCTCTCTCTCATTTTTACTTTCTCTCTATTCATCTTCTCTTTCCTCTGATCCTTTGGTCTAGTCTTCCACTACCCTCCTATTTCTTTGTCTCGCTCGCTCTGCACTCACAGGTCATTCTTCGACACCCATCCCTTCTCCTCTCTGATTCCTTCTTTCTCTCTCTTCTCTCTCTTTGTTGTTTGTCCCCCTTTTCTCTCTCTCTTCTTTCTTTTCTTTTCCTTCTCTGTCACGTGACTGTTGGCCGAAATCTGCCTTTCAGCTCCTGACTTTCGTAGTGTTAACATCGTTGTTCTTCGTCCGCCGCTATAAAGGCTTTTTCCAATGCGCCAGAGAAAAAATTTGTTTGCTTGTTATCAGTCGTAAGACACTTGTTGTTTTCACCGTTAATGCTTCTGTATTCCATTATTGTTTTTTTTGTTTTTTTTTTTATTTTTATATCTGTCCCTTTTACTGTCCTGGTGTTCGTATGCATTCGATCCTTCTTCCAGGAAATCTACGCTTCCAGCTTAGTTTTTCTTGGAGGGCTGGCCGTGATCTAGTAATCTCAAGATTAATCAGCCGAAATTACTACGATGATCCGGTTCTTGACTGAAGACTGAGGGGTTCGAATGTCCTGTCCTTGTTTATTGTATCGTCTTCTATGAGTTATACGTTCTTGTCCATGTTGTATTTTTCTACATACCTTAATATATATATATATAATATATATATATATATATATATTATTCATAAATAAGTATAAAATCATTATTAAAATAACGATCTTATCGGTGGTCTGCATGTAACATAATCCATATTCACTGCGGTAAGTTTTTTGATCAAAAAGCATGGTGAGATGAGGAATAACTAGATTGGCCTCGTATATACGGGTGAATATATGTATGTATGCCTATGTATGTGCGTATTTGGTATGTTTGTATATTTGCACTTATGTACTATTTCGGTATATTCCACTGACGAAGGCAGAGTAATTTTCATTGTTAAGCCAGAAATCGTTCGATCTAGAACTCTCTAAAAAGACATTGCTAATTCATTTTTATTTATTCCCTCACTTTCTACCAGTGCTAAAGGTGTACGTAATGTGGTTTTAGGTTTTGACGTCTATTTCTAGCATGTTGGTTCTGTTTCTCAGTACCTTTAATAATAATTATATCTGCATAATTATATATCTACATGAATACAACACACACACACACACACACACACACACACACACACACATGCATGCATTCATATGTGCATAGGCGCAGGAGTGGCTGTGTGGTAAGAAGCTTGTTTCCCAACGACATGGTTCCGGGTTCAGTCCCACTGCGTGGCACGCTGGGCAAGTCTCTTCTACTACAGTCTCTGGCCGACCAAAGCATTGTGAGAGGATTTGGTAGACCGGAAACTGAAAAGAAGCCCGTCGTATATATGTATATGTATGTGTATGTGTGTGTGTGTGTGTGTGTGTTTGTATATGTTTGCTTAACAACCGATGCTGGTGTGTTTACGTCCCCGTAACTTAGCGGTTCGGCAAAAGAGCCCGATAGAATAAGTACTAGGCTCACAAAGAATAAGTCCTGAGGACGATTTGTTTGACTAAAGGCGGTGCTCCAGCATGGCCGCAGTCAAATGACTGAAACAAGTAAAAGAATAAAAGAACAAAAGAATATAATACACACACACCTCCAGCACTAATTCCCTTTCTTTATCCATCTACCTTGCTGTATTGCCTTTCTGTCTGTCCCTGACGGCCTATATTTGTATATGTCTATCTATCCATCCATCTATCTATCTGTCTATCTATCTGTCTATCTGGGTTAGTCCTCTGTGTGGCACCTCGGGCCAAATGTCTTCCCTACTATATATATATAATGCAAATAAGAAAATGGATAAACAATTTAGTTGGTTTATCAGCTTTAGGATATTAGAATGTTGACTTATTTATTCAACAAAACGAGAACTATAACATACATATATACATTAAAATTCAATACATATAAGATAATACAATTGGCCTTCGGGCTAAAACATTTTTAAGGATATAAGTATATATATATACATATGCATATATGGGTACAGGACGTCACCAACAGTAAACAACATGAAATATGAAAACAACTGAGTTCAATACGGAAACAACAAGAGAGGAGGAAATGAAAACAGGACAAGTAACGTAAAGAACGACTCTTCATCAGTTGTCGGCTTTCTATCTACTCCTCATATATTTATGTGTGTGTCTTTGTGTCTGTGTTTGTCCCACCAACCACCATTGCTTGACAACCGATGCTGGTGTTTTTATGTTCCCGTAAACTAGCGGTTCGACAAAAGGAAAGCGATAGAATAAGTACTCGGCTTACAAAAAATACATCCTGGGGTCGATTGTTTTAAGGTGGTGCTCCAGCATGGCTGCAGTCAAATGACTGAAACACGTAAAAGAGTTAAAGCGTATATATATATATATATATATATATTATATATATATATATATATATATATATATACATATATATATATATACATATATATATATATATATACTAGCAGTATCGCCCGGCATGGCTCGGGTTTGTAAGCGAAATAACTATAATAAGCTTTTAGAGAGTTACTTCCCTTATATAATAGCAAAAAATGCATTAAAAATGGGAAAAAATTATGGTAATTTTTTTAAAAATCGTAGACTCATCGTAGACGCGCGCTAATACCCAGAATGGCTCGATATGAATCACGACTATAAGATACCCGCTTTTGGTTAAACTGCACCGCAAAATGTGGGAGTAGTTAGGAATCTAGATCGTAGGAGACAGACACTCACACAACTTCACTTTTATATATAACTAGCAGTATCGCCCGGCGTTGCTCGGATTTGTAAGGGAAATAACTATAAAGCATTTTTAGAGAGTTATAGCCCCAAAATAGCAAAAAAATGCATTAAAAATGGAAAAAAAATTATAGTAAATTTTTTAAATCGTTGACTCATCGTAGACATTTTTAGAGAGTTACTTCCCTTATATAATAGCAAAAAAATGCATTAAAATGGAAAAAAATGATGGTAAATTATTTTTAAAATCGTAGACTCATCGTAGACGCGCGCTAATACCCAGAAGGGCTCCATATGAATCACAACTATAAGATACCCGCTTTTGGTTAAACTGCACCGCAAAATGTGGGAGTAGTTAGGAATCGAAATCGTAGGAGACAGACACACAACTTCACTTTTATATATAAAGATTTGTGCAACAACTAAAACATTCGGTTGTGCAAATTGTTTGCACAGGAAACCTGCCCTGTGTGGCGGTTTTTGCCGTTTTTGTGGATCTGTTTCAGCTTTTTTAGCGATTTCTGTTTTGGCGACTTTAAGCCATGAAGTCGTTGTTCTAAAAGAACGCTGGTCTCCTTGACAACGCTTTACGACGTTGATTTCCTTACACTCCCTTCATCACAGCTTCACGAGGGAGGGAAGAAGGGGGAGAAGCAAACACAGGTGCAGGTGTTTGAGCGTGGACGCCAACTCCGCCGCCATCGACACACGAAAAATATGCGTTAAAATGGAAAAAAATTATGGTAAATTATTTTTTAAAATCGTAGACTCATCGTAGACGCGCGCTAATAGCCAGACGGGCTCGATATTAATCACGACTATAAGATACCCGAATTTGGTTAAACTGCACCGCAAAATGTGGGAGGAGTTAGGAATCTAAATCGTAGGAGACAGACACTCACAAACTACAGTTTTATATATATAGACTAGCAGTATCGCCGGCGTTGCTCGGGTTTGTAAGGGAAATAACTATATAAGCATTTTTAGAGAGTTACTTCCCTTATAAATTCGGGCTTTCTTAGCCATTTTTGTTTTGGTGTCTTCAAGCCATGAAGTCGTTGTTCTAAAAGAACGCTGGTTTCCTTCACAACGCATTACGACGTGATTTCTTTACACTCCCTTCCCCACAGCTTCACGAGGGAGGGAAGGGGGAGAAGCAAAACAGGTGCAGCTGTGAGCGTGGACGCCAACTCCGCCGCCATCGACATACGATGCATTTTATGCATTAAAAATGGAATAAAAAATGATGTTAAATTATTTTTAAAATCGTAGACTCATCGTTGACGCGCGCTAATAGTCAGACGGGCTCGATATGAATCACGACTATAAGATACCCGAATTTGGTTAAACTGCACCGCAAAATGTGGGAGGAGTTAGGAATCTAAATCGAAGGGGACAGACACTCACACAACTAGAGTTTTATATATATAGATATATATCAGAAATATTAAACTTCTAAATCTCTCATAGAGATATGTACGGTGGTGGGGCGATAGAATGGTTGTATACTGTCAATCTAACGTGAACGTGACAGTAGGGGGTTACACCACCGCTGTTTAGCCCTAAGAAGCATCGACGCCTCCTGATGGCTTTGACACATTTTTCCTGTGTCCTTATATACATTTACGAAGGGGAGACAAGGGGGTGTTTGTCTCCCCTTCGTAAATGTATATAAGGTCACAGGAAAATGTGTCAAAGCCATCAGGAGGCGTCGATGCTTCCTAGGGCTAAACAGCGGTGTACCCCCTACTGTCACGTTCGTGTTAGATTGACAGCATACAACCATTCTATATATATATATATATATATATATATATAATATATATATATATATATATATGTATATATATATGTGTGTGTGTGTATACCTTTACTCTTTTACTTGCTTCAGTTATCTGAGTGCGGCCATGCTGGAGCAACGCCTTTAGTCGAGCAAATCGACCCCAGAACTATTCTTTGTAAGCCTAGTACTTATTCTATCGGACTCTTTTGCCGAACCGCTAAGTTACGGGGACGACGTAAACACACCAACATCAGTGTGTCAACACAGACACACAAACATACACACACACAACACACACCACACACACACACATATATAATATATATATATATATATACACACACATACATATATATATATATATATATATATATATATATAATATATATAATTTTAATCCAAAAGGGAAACAAAAAAAAACAACAACAGGAACAATTACAGTATTATTATATAAAGGCGCTCAGGAGATGGAAGCGGGAGGTATGACGTTTCGAGCGGGCTCTTCGTCGGAAACATAAACATATGTGTATATATATATATATACACATATATACGACGGGCTTCTTTCAGTTTCCGTCTACCAAATCCACTCACAAGGCTTTGTTCGGCTCGAGGCTATAGTAGAAGATACCTGACCAAGGTGCCACGCAGTGGGACTGAACCCGGAACCATGTGGTTGGTAAGCCAGCTACTTACCACACAGCCACTTCTGCGCCTCCATCTATGTAAGTATACACGCCCTCTCTCTCTCACACACACACACACACAAACACACACACATGCACGCACACACATACACACACACACACACACACATGCACGCACGCACATACATGAATAACCGATTAATTATAATCGTGCTCCAGCCTGGCTCTTGTCCGTGCTGCCTATAACCTCGCGAACAATATAAACAATCATGTTTTGGTTTTAATTCAATGTAAATACAAATCACTGCCAACTCCTGCTACAACCCCCGTTCCCATCCCTCATTATAAAGCCACCATCTCTGCTACTCTGAATCCTACTCCATCTTTAGCCTCCACCTTCCTGCTCGCTTCATTCGTTTCTTTCCTCCTCCTCTTTCAGTTATTGTCTTCCTCCTCCTCCTTCTGTTATTGTCTTCCTCCTCCTCCTCCTCCTCCTCCTTCCTCTGTGCTTTCATGTTTGAGCAACTGGTCGTTTGCAGACGGTCGATGTATTATTTTGTTTAGTTGATGCTATTTTCTTTGGATTTGATGAATTCTTGTTGTTTGTCTGCTTCTCTTTAGTTGTGTTGTCTGTTTGGTAGAACTTATATCCATTGCCGACGTAGCAGCCGTTTGAAAAACGAGTGAGGGAAGCGAGGAAGAAAGACAAATAGAGAGACAGAGAGACAAAGAGAGAGGGAGGGTGTGAGCGAGAGAGACAGAGAGACAAAGAGAGAGAGAGGCTGTGAGCGAGAGAGACAGAGAAACAAAGAGAGAGGAAGGGTGTGAGCGAGAGAGACAGAGAGTGAGAGAGAAGGGATAAAGTCTATGTGTATTTGTGTGTGCGTGTGTGTATGAGTGGCTGTATGTTTGTATATGTATGTGTGTGAGTGTGTGCGTGTGTGTATGAGTGGCTGTATGTTTGTATATGTATGTGTGTCCGTGTGTGTATGAGTAGCTGTATGTTTGTATATGTACGTGTGTGTGAGTGGCTGTATGTTTGTATGTGTGTGTATGAGTGGCTGTGTGTTTGCATATGAATGTGTGTGAGTGTGTGTATGAGTGGCTGTATGTTTGTATATGTATGTGTGTGAGTGTGTGAAGAATGTGAGAAAAGGAAGATTTTTATGAACATACAGAACATACACGGACGCACACATGCATACATGCATGATATAAGTAACGAGTGTGAGAGATGATAGCGAGAGAGAAGAAATAGTGAGTGAGTGAACGAGTGAGTGAGTGAGCGAGTGAGCGAGTGAGTGAGCGAGTGAGTGAGAGAGAGAAGGTGAGAGCAGTGAGTTGGTTGTTGGAGAACCAGAGAGAGCCAACAAGATTTGATGCAAACATTTCTTTTAAAACAGCCAAACCTTATACAAAAAAACAAGGCATCATAGAATCATTTTTACTCGGCAAAAGTACTACCACCAGCGGCAACAGCAGCAGCAACAACAGCAATAATAACAACAACTGCAATTATAAGCCAAACAAGATGACTATAGACGGAGTATCAAGCGCAATTTTTGTTATGATGCCAGGGAAGAAATTTAGGCAAAACATTTGAATAAATATCATTTTTATATTTTTTGGAAATTCTTTATTTATAAAACCGCCAGTTTTTGTTAAAGACTTTATAAATAGGCAGGGATACATATAAAGTTTTTATATATATATATATATATATATATATATATATATTATCCATTCAAAGTGATAACGGGATCGGAAAAAAAAAAAGAAAAAAACAAGAAAAGAAAGCGTATATACACACATATATATACATGCATGCATGCATACTTATACTAAAGTACATATAGATATATGTACGCATATACATAAATACATATATACATAAAAACATACATATATACATACATACATTCATTCATTCACTACAATACATACATACATTACATACATACATACATACATCATATAATATATATATATATATATATATATATATATATATATAGATATACTCACACACACACACACACACACACATATATATATATACACACGCACATATATATTTATATACACACACACACACATATATTTATATATATATATGTTTCAAAATGGGGTGTTTTTCTTCGAAAAGCAAAATGACTGGGCCCCAGAATAGCAATTCGCCACAAACAGCATGCGAGGATGTAGATCCTTTGGAAAATATTGAGGACGAAGAAGAACCTGAGAATTTGACCGAGGATCAGAAAAAACTTCTGCGAAAATCTTGGTTAATTCTTCAGAACGACATCGCGAAAGTTGGCACTGTTACTTTCATGAGGTAAGTAAACATATATTGTTTAGAGCTTGGAATTTTGGGAGTCTGGACAGGATGGTTTGTTTTATTTCATTTTATATTATTATTTTATTGTATTTTGTAGCATTTTTATTTATCCATTATTGCGTACACGCTCGCATACGCACACCGACATGTATGTATACAGGTGTGCTTGCAAGTATATAAATATGTATATGTATGTATGTATTTGTGAATATATATATATATATAATATATATATATATATATATATAGATATATATAATTGTATATGCACACATGCATGAAGATATACATACTTGTTGCACACACATGTATTAGCCTGCGTGTGTGTGTGTATATACATACACATGCCTGCGTAGATAGATGTATAGACACACACAGGTGTACGTGCACACGTACATATATAATCGTTAGATCTTACAAACAAGCTCTATTTTGAAATTCAGTACCGAAATGGAGTTTAATTATACATACACACACATACATACATGTATGTATGTGTGCATATAGATATATGTATATAAATACATAAATTAATAAATATATATATATACACATATATATGTATGCATGTATATAAACATATATATATATATATATATAACAATTTAATAAATAAAACATGCATACATACATATATGTACATACCTACATCTATATGTATATATACATGCATATATGAGTAGGGGACACCACAAATAAACGTAGAACACAACGAGAAACGAAAACATAAAATCAAACAAGGAAACAGACTTTTTTTAACAACGAAAAAACAGAGTACAAGACGAACAATACAAGGAAAATTCCCCTTCATCAGCTGCCCTTGGTTCGACTCAATGCGTGTACAGACACACAAACATACATACATACATGTATACAAAATATTCATACACAACATGCTTACGATATCTCTTTAAATCTTGCCTTAAAGAAGGAACTGGGTTCGAAGACAAAAGAAAAGCAGAGAAAATACATCACAGCTGGAATTTAGATAACAACAACTACATGCGGTACTTTCAAAAATACTCGCATGAATTATTGTTCTGCTTATTTAGTACTAGCAGTATCGCCCGGCGTTGCTCGGGTTTGTTTTGACTTTTTTGACTTGGAATTTTTGAAAAGTAATAATGTTGCATTATGTAGCTTGTTATTCTCTTTAAGTGAACATGTTTCTGGTTGAAATACACCGAAAAATGGTGACACAGCAGTTAAAAAATCATAAAAATTAAGGATTTTCAAAGAAAAAAAGCACCTTTTTGGTGTAAATAATTTTTGGTGTTAACATGGTCCGATTTGAAATTTTTCTTCTACGGAAGGAAGAGCAAGCCTTCTTCTCTCAATTTTGGTCAACTTGCGCCGCAGGATCTCGGAGGAGATAGTGTTAGTTGAAGGCTACTAAACCTGCCATACACAGACAACTTCAGCTTTATATAGAGAGAGATTTGTAAAGACCGCGTTAACAGGTTACTTTCTCTGCACGAAATTTCAGCTCCTCGGGATTGCCTTACCATTAACCAAAGTCACTGAGTGACCAGAACTTACAAATTTTGTTTTGTATTAAAAAAATGCTAACTAGATCATTATGAAGAGCAGGCGTGGCTGTGTGGTTAAGAAGCTTGCTTCACAACCACATAGCTCTGCGTTCAATCCCACTGCGTGGCTCTTAGGCTAAGTGCCTTCTACTAGAGCCCGTCCCGACGAAAACTTTATTTATGGAGTTGGTAGATGGAAACAGAAAGAAACCTGTCCTCTAACTCTCTCCTTTTCTCTCTCGATATATATGTGTGTGTGTATATATATACTCTTTTACTTGTTTCAGTCATTTGACTGCGGCCATGCTGGAGCACCACCTTTTAGTCGAGGAAATCGGCCCCAGGACTTATACTTTGTAAACCTAGTACTTATTCTATCGGTCCCTTTTGCCGAAGCACTAAGTTACGGGGACATAAGCGATGTTTGAGGGGGGGACAAGCACAGACACACAAACACATACATACACACACACACACACACACACACACACATATATATACAATATGTATGTATATGTGTGTGTGTGTATGTGTAAGTCTTTGTGTCTGTGTCCTCACATCACCGCTTGACAAACGGTGTTGGTATGTTTATGTCCCCGTAACGTAGCGATTCAGCAATAGTGACCGATAGAATAAGTACTAGGCCTAAAAAATCTCTTTAAAGGCAGTGCTCCAGCATGGCCGCAGTCAAATGACTGAAACAAGGACGAGAACAAAAGAATTAAAAAAAAATATGTAACCGGTTGCTCTGATGGGATTGTCCCGCCACTATTCCTTATACTGTTATGTATCACTTTGTTTGCAAACAACTTACAAGTTGTAAGGGCAGCAAAACCGAAAGCTCCCCATGCCGGACGCTACCAGATTTATGAGGGAGCTGGGGATCATCAAGAGAGATTGCACGCCGTTTCGGGACCTTCCTCTCGACGGCATTAATGGGCACCGCTAGCATCCCGCTCGCTGAGATGCGGTCCAGCTTGCTAGAGCAACTGGTTACTAGACTTCACTCAATATTTTTCTAGGTCTAGCTCACCGTCTCTTTTTGACAAAATTCGATGGCTTGCTTTTTTTCCACTGTAACCAGGATATCCCTTATACATGCATGCATGCATGCATACATGCATACATACTTACAATCATACATACATACATGCATACATACATACATATATACATACATACATACATACATACATACACACATACATACACACATACATAATACATACATACATACATACATACATACATACATACATACACACACACATGTATATACATATATATTTAACAAAGTGGAGTTGTAAGGTACCGCACGAGTGGAATTATATATGAAAGGTTTGAAAATGCAATTTTAAAAGATGTTTATACATATATATGTATGTATGTGTGTGTGTGTGTGTGTGTGTGTGTGTGTTTTATGGAGGCGCAATGGCCCAGTGGTTAGGGAAGCGAACTCGCGGTCGGAGGATCGCGGTTTCGATTCCCAGACCGGGCTTTGTGTGTGTTTATTGAGCGAAAACACCTAAAAGCTCCACGAGGCTCCGGCAGGGGGTGGTGGCGACCCCTGTTGTACTCTTTCGCCTCAACTTTCTCTCACTCTCTCTTTTTGTTTCTTGAGTAACGCTGCGATGGTCTGGCATCCCGTCCAGCTGAGTGGAACACTTACGCCGCAGAAACCGTGTAGATCTATATACATATATGCATATACACACATATGTGTATATGTATGCACACATATATGTATATGTATATGCATGTGCATATGTATGTATATATGTATGTATATATGTGTGTGTATGCATGTATGTGCGTGTGTATGTATATATGTATGTGTGTGTATGTATGTATGTACGAATGTATGTATGTGTTTATGTATGTATGTTTGCATGCATGCATGTATTTATGTATGTGGGTATGTATGTAGGTATGTATGTGTGCGTGTGTGTATGTGTCTGTACATACGTATGTATGTATGTGTGTGTGTATGTGCGTATGTATGTATGTATGTATATATGTATGTATATATCTATGTATGTATTTGTGTATGTGTGTGTATATATATGTGTGTGTATATATGTACGAATGTATATATGTGTGTGTATGTGTCTGTACATACGTATATATGTATGTATGTGCGTATATATGCGTATTATGTATGTATATATGTATGTATGTGTGTATATATATATGTGTGTGTGTGTATGTATGTACGAATGTATGTATGTGTGTGTATGTGTGTATGCATGTTTGCATGCATGTATGTATGTATGCACGTATGTGTGTATATGTATATAAAACTCTACACAAATTGTAAACTGTCCTTGCTATGTTACAAATAAAACTGACCATTTTGGCCATCTTCATTCTCCTCCTCCTTTTCCTCAGAATTGTTAGCACCCCGGACAAATTGCTTAGCGGCATTTCGTCGTCGTGTTCTGAGTTCAAATTTCGCTGAAATATAATTTGCTTTCCATCCTTTCGGGGCCAATAAATTAAGTACCAGGCTAGACCCTTCCCCACAAATTTCAGGCCTTGTGTTTTTCGTAGAAAGAATTATTATCATCATCGTTATTACCGTTCTTCTTGTTTTTATTGTTATTAAATTGCGAGCTGGCAGAACCGTTAGCACGCGGGGCAAAATGCTTAGTGGCATTTCTCTGTCTTCGTGTTCTGAGTTCAAATGGCGCCGGGATCGACTTTGCCTTTCATTCTTTCGGGGTCGATAAATTAAGTACCTGTTACGCACTGGGTTCGATGTAATTGACTATCACCCTCCCCACAAATTTCATGCCTTGTGCCAATACTAGAAAGAATTATTATTATTATTCTGTGTTTGACTTTTGCTTTACATTTGCACAAGCTGGCTCCAAGTCTCACCCAGAGACCTCAAGAGACAACAAGTTGGAAGTTCGTGTTGGTGTTATGCCTAGGGTGCCATATATTTGGTTTTGTACTTAGTGTTGTACTAGTGAATGCCTAAAAAACCATACGAAAATTATGTTTGTTTTAAAACTTGAGATTACATAGAAAGTATTTTGCGTAGGATATGAGCAGTTCCCCTGAGCACTATCTTTTGAATTTCTGCCATTTTTGGGTTTCCTGGTATCTGAGTTAGGTAGCAATCAGCCCTTTTTGCTATCATTCCCAGGGCACCTATGACAACAGGTATTGTTTTAGTCTTCAGGTTCCACATTTTGCTGATTTCTATTTCCAGATCTTTATATTTGCGCAGTTTCTGGTAGATCTTGACAGATACGTTTATATCGATTGGGACAATATTATTATTATTATTATTATTATTATTAATTATTATTATTATTATTACTATTATTATTATTATTATTATTATTATTATTATTATTACTATTATTATTATTATTATTATTATTATTATTATTATTATTATTATTATTATTATTATTATTATTATTATTATTAATTTATTTATTTACTTTTAATCTGCATGTTTGTTACAATCACTCTCCGGAACACACTCAGCGTCCTAGGGCGAGTGAAGGATAATAGATGGTACAGTGTAACTGAAAGCTTACAGAGGGGAAGTAGCAGGCGCAGTAGTGGCATACCTTAATGTAATACAAGGCATACATTGAAACTTATAGGGTTTTTCTAAGGATTTGGGCAGTACTTGTCTGCACAGTCTTTCGGATTTCTCTGAGACATGATTCTTCCGAGATATTATCTAGATGTTTCTGACATCCCTTTCTTGTCATATCTAGAGAACCCACAATAACAGGAACAGTTCTCGCTTTAAGATGCCACACCTTTTATTATTTCATTTTCCAGGTCCTTATATTTACTTTATTTATCAAATTCCTTTGTGGAGGTGCAATGGCCCAGTGGTTAGGACAGCGGACTCGCGGTTGTAGGATTGCGGTTTCGATTCCCAGACCGGGCCTGCTTCGGCAGGGGTAAGTGGTGATCCCTACCGTACTCTTTCGCCACAACTTTCTCTCGCTCTTTCTCCTGTTGGCCTGCTCGCTCAGCCAGCGGGGTGGCGTCATTTGAAGGCTAAAACAATGCGAAGCGCATTGTGACCAGCGATATGTAGCAACATCTGATAGCCTGATCGGTCACGGTGATCAAATTCCTTTATAGATATATTTTTATCAGTGGGAACACTTACATCTATTAGTCTACAAGAATATTCTTCTTCGTCTTTAATTACTATGTCTGGTCGATTACCCTGGATCGTTCTGTTGGTGTTGACGGGAAAATCCCAGAGGCTAGTGACATTTTAACCCTCAACGACTGACTCAGGATGATGTTCATACCAGTAAGCAGCAGTGCTGATTTTGTAGTGGTTACATATTTTTATTATTATCATTGTTGTTATTATTATTGTTGTTCTTGTTTTACTTCTCAGATCACTTGTTTGTTCTGGTAGATTTGTTCCTTCTTGAGCCATCCCTGACTCATAAGAGCCGGTTTCCCGGTTTCCTTGCGTATTCCCACGTGGACGGGACGCCGGTCCGTCGCAGGTGAGCTGCAAGATACAGGAGGAAAGAGTGAGAGAAAGTTGTGGCGAAAGAGTCAGCAAAAGCTCGCCACTACCCTCTGCCTAGGTGTTTCGCTCATAAACACACACACCGCCCGGTCTGAGATTCGAACCCGCGATCCCTCGACTGCGAGTTCGCTGCTCTAACCACTAGGCCATGTGCCTCCACGATTACATGTACATGTAAGAGCGGACAGCAGCCTGTTGTCTGAGGTCTCATACGGTCTCTTTCTATACCTTATAAGCTTTAATTATCGTGGAAGACATTCAACATCCAAGTACCAGTCACAAAATCTTGCCGTCCCCAACAGAACATAGATTAAGGAGTCACATTGGATTGTAAAACCCCACAGTGTTTATATTCCTTGTTCTCGGTGACTCCTTCGTACCATTTCCGTGCTCTTACAGGTCGTACTTTTCACATAGCCTCTAGTGGACGAACTTAGCCACTCTATCGTGCCTCCTTTTGTGGTGCTTTTGGGCCAGCTTGCTACACTCACTCACAATATGTAAGATTGATTCATTTCTGCTGCCACACATCTCATAAAGGGACGATTCGTTACTCTTATCTATTTGGAACTTGGTGTAATTAGTCCCCATAGCTTTTGAGCGCTGTATATCAATGCTTCAGTACTGCTAAAGAAAAGTAGGTCCAAGACTACTTTGGCTAACACCACTGGCGACCTCTGCTGGTCTGCGGTGGATTCTATCGCTCATAACAAGTAAAAGAGTTTTATAATTTTTAAAATGACACGATATGGTATGTATTCGAGACCAGATTTGGCTGGTTTGGGCATAAAGGAGGTTGAATATTTTGAACCGGATATGGCCAGTTTAAATGCTAAAAGATTAAGCAGTCTCTAGCACAAGGAAAGCCGCATTGGCTGGGATGTTGGGGGGGACAATGAACTCGCTAGCGAAGCGAATTTCGGACAATTTGATAGTATGGAAAGCAACGGTGGAGTCACCCACGTAGAAAGTCCCCAATAAACTTTAAGCCGTTGGTGTTTGGAAGGGCATCCCGCTGCAGAAGCCATGCAAAAACAGACGTTGAATATGTCAAAGCTCTCTGGCTCGTCAGGTCATACCAAACCGTCCAACCCATGCTAGCATCGAAAATAGCACGTAAAATGATGATGATGATCACACACACACACACACACACACGTATATGTAGGCGCAGGAGTGGCTGTGAGGTAAGAAGCTTGCTTCCCAAACACATGGTCCCGGGTTCAGTCCCACTGCGTGGCACTTCGGGCATGTGTCTTCTACTATAACCTCGGGCCGACCAAACCTTTGTGAGTGGATTTGGCAGACGGAAACTACAAGAAGCCCATCCTATATATATATATATATGCATGTATGCATGTATGTATGTATGTTTACGGGGACGTAAACACACCGGCATCGGTTGTCGAGCGCCGGTGGGGGGGACAAACACAGACACAAACACATATAGACACACACGCGCACACACTGAAACACACACAAACATACACACACACACATATATATATACATATATACGACGGGCTTCTTTCAGTTTCCGTCTACCAAATCCACTCCCAAGGCTTTGGTCGACCCGAGGCTATAGTGGAAGACACTTGCCCAATGTGCCACGCAGTGGGACTGAACTCGGAACCATGTGGTTGGTAGGCAAGCTTTTTACCACAGAGCCACTCTGTTAGGAAAGTTGTTCCGATTGTTTGGCACATCAGATATATTGGAATAATTCGAACATACACACACACACACACACAGGGGCTCCTATTGTTTTTGACAAAACCATGGGTGAAGGTAATTCTTCTCGGAAGAAGAAACTCTAATTTAAAACTTGA
>NW_021829938.1:7500-20000 GCF_006345805.1 Octopus sinensis | reverse complement strand
TAAGGTTCCACGCAGTGGGACTGAACCCGGAACAATGTGGTTCGTATGCAAGTTACTTATCACACAGCCATAGATAGATAGATAGATAGATAGATAGATAGATACATACATACATACATACATACATACACACACACATATACATACATACGTACGTGTGTGCATATGTTGATACACTTGTATAAATACGCGCCCGTTTATGCCTGTATCTATGTATTCACGTAGATGATATGATTATTGTTCCACCAGACTCCAGCCATCTAATTAACGAGGTATGTTTACATTATTGGATTATTCTGTCGTCTGCTTATTCGACAAAAAACAGAAAAAAAAAGCGCCTCCCTCGAAGTATTGACATCGAGTGATAAGCAAGAGCGGGATGACCGGAAACGGTTTCAGTCGGACGTTTTATATCAAAGGGTCCTCAACTAGATACTTATTTTCATTAAAAATGTCAGTAAGGGTTTGATTTGGGGACTAATATCTTTCTCGCTTTCTCGCATTGGACTTACAGCGCACAAGCTTTTGTATAGATTTGGTACACGGAAACTGAAAGAAGCCTGTCATTATTTTTCAAATACGCCAGCTGAGTTCAATTCGTCTAAGTCGAAAGATGCCTGTTGTTATGTCCTGTTATTATTATTATTATTATTATTGTTTTTTGTATTTATATTCGTATTATATTTTTGTTCTTTGTATTTATATTCGTGTAACATTGTCCGTTTTTCTGTCCTTGTTTCGTATAAATTCAATCCTTTTTCCAAGAAATCTAATGCTCGTAGCTTACTTTTTCCTTGGGGCTGGCCAGATCGGAGCAATCTCAAGATTAATCAGCCGAAATTGCGAGGATGATCCGATTCTTGACTAAAGATTAGAGGCTTCGAATGACCCGTCCAGGTTTTTGTATCGTCTATTTGAATGTTTTGCGTTCTTGTCCCATTTTGTACTTATATATACGTATATATATATATATATATATAATATATATATATTTCTTTACTACCCACAAGGGGCTAAACACAGAGGGGACAAACAAGGACAGACAAACGGATTAAGTCGATTAAGTGCGTAACTGGTACTTAATTTATCGACCCCGAAAGGATGAAAGGCAAAGTCGACCTCGGCGGAATTTGAACTCAGAACGTAACTTAGCAGGTTCGGCAAAAATGACCAATGGAATAAGTACTAGGCTTACAAAGAACAAGTTCTGGCGGGGGGGGGGGCGATTTGTTCGACTAAAGCCGGTGCTCCAGCATGGCCGCAGTCAAATGACTGAAACAAGTAAAAGAGTATACATACACTAACACAGACACACCGCACATCCATGTATAATATATATATATATATATATATATATATATATATATATATATATATATATATATAATATATGTATGTATCTATATATATTGTACATATATATATATATATATACATATATTATATATATTATATATATATACATATATATATAATCTACGCATTTGTGGGTATATATATGTATACATTCATACACACATAGATATATAGATTTCATATCTATATATGCATGTTTGCATGCATACAAATATTATATATATATATATATATATATAATATATTATATATATATATATATATATATATATATATATATATATATATATATATATAACAATTGCAGCGTAGAAGGTGTTTATAAGCCATTTAAGAAACACACAAAAGCCGTTCGATTCACTTCAACATTTGTGTTTCTTAAATGGCTTATAAACACCTTCCACGCTGCAATTGTTTTCGTTTCAGCACACGATCTCAGATCAAATTACTTGCTATGCGAGTACATCTCCGTAAATATATATATATATATATATATATATATATATATATATTATATATATATATATATATATATATATATATAAATATATATATATATATGTATGTATAGTATGTATACATATATATATACACACACACACACACACACACACATATATATATATATATATATATATATATATATATATATATATATATATTATATATACATACACATTTTATATATATATATATATATATATATATATATAAATATAATATTTGTTTGTATGCATGCAAACATGCATATATAGATATGAATCTTTATATCTATGTGTATGAATGTATACATATGTATACCCACATATGTAAGGTATATATATATATATATACATATATATATATATATACATACATACATACATATATCATATATATATATATATATTATATATATATATATATATATATTATATATAGGGAATGTTTACGAAAAAAACAAAAGAAACGAAGACAGGTGGTGTACAAAACAAACAGATGTATTAGAAAAACACTCAGAAATAGAAAACGTCTTTACGTTTCGAGCCTACGCTCTCTTCTACAGAAAGGACACAGAAAAAAACAAGGAGAGAAAAAAATGTGTAGTGGCTAACGATCTATTATATATATTAGAAGAAAACTATAACTCTTTGACCTATTTCTAATTCGGTATGTGGTAAGGCAACTCGTTCTAAACCTTTATTGCTTAGTATATATATATATATATATATATGATAGATCGTTAGCCCTACCACATTTTTCTCCCCTTGTTTTATTCTGTGCCCTTTCTGTATATATATATATAACTAGAAAAAATAATATATATCTATATATATAGATATACATAGGTACATATACATATACGTATATATATATATATATATATATATATATGTGTTAGGTATGTAGAAAAATACAACATGGACAAGAACTATAACTCTTAGAAGACGACACAATAAACACGGACAGGACACTCGAAACCCTCAGTCTTCAGTCAAGAAACCGGATCATCGTAGTAATTTCGGCCTGATTAAATCTTGAGATTACTAGATCACGGCCAGCCCGCCAAGAAAAACTAACAACGAGCATTAGAAAAACTAAGCTGGAAGCGTAGATTTCCTGGAAGAGGGATCGATGCATACGAACAAACCAGGACAGCAAAAGGGACAGATATAAAAAAAAAAGAAAAAAAAAAACAATAATGGAATACAGAAACATGAAATACAGAAGCATTAACGGTGAAAACAACAAGTGTCTTACGACTGATAACAAGCAAACAAATTTTTCTCTGCGCATTGGAAGAAGCCTTTATAGCGGCGGACGAAAAACACGATGTTGACACGACAGGGTCAGGAGCTGAAGGCAGATTTCGGCAACAGTCACGTGACAGAGAAGAGGGAAAGAAAGAAAGAGAAGCAAAGGAAGAGAGAGAGAGATAGGGGAGGGACAAACGCAACAAAGAGAGAGAAGAGAGAGAAAGAAGGAATCATAGAGGAGAAGGGATGGGTGTCGAAGAATGACCTGTGAGTGCAGAGCGAGACAAAGAAATAGGAGGGTAGTGAAGACTAGACCAAAGAATCAGAGGAAAGAGAAGAGAAAAAGAGGATGAGTAGAGAGAAAAGAGAGAGAGGGGCAGATCAAGTAAAAATGAGAGAGAGAGAGAGGACAAACAGAGAGTCGTACCATTATTAAGAATATGTGCTCACATTAATGATAAGGGGGGTGTACGGGCGCCTGGAATATATGTTAAGGTATGTAGAAAAATACAACATGGACAAGAACGTATAACTCTTAGAAGACGATATATATATATATATATATATATATATATATATATATATATATATATATATATATATACATAGGTACATATACATAGGTACATATACATATATATATATATATAAATAATACATAGGTTACATATACATATATGTATATATTAATATATATATATATATAATATATATATATATATATATAATATATATATATACACACACGCTGCGTGTTCAGCAAATGATCGATAAATATAGATGCACTAGAATACGCTTTAATTTGATAATGGATAGTAGGAAGAATGTATGGAAGAGAGATGGAAAATTAAAGGGGAGGCGGCGTGCAACAGCAGCAGCAGCAGCAGCAGCAGCAGCAGCAGCAGCAGCAACGTGATCAGTTTTTAAGCAACCAAGTGCCACAAATACATCAAAACTTCCGAATCTTTTACGAACGGAAAAGAATGAATGCCTTAACTTCTCTTGTATTCCTCTGTACGCTATCATTCGTATTTTTTCTTCACTATCTCTTTCTCTCTTTCCTCTCTTTGTTTCTCTTTCCCTCGTATCTTTCTCATTCTGCATCTCAAGTCACTATTTAACGCTTTCGTTCTGCAACAACACTTCCTCTTTTTTCTTCTTACCCTCTATTACATATTACCTTCTCATCTTTTCTCTTACTCCATCACTCATTCATTCAGTCTTTCTTCCTTTCTTTTATAATTATTTGTTAGATAAATTCATTCGCTTTTTCCCCTATCTTTTTCTGTTATTTCATTTCAAATCCTGGATCTTTTCGGTTTGAACGGCAGTTTTTAATATAATTTCTAGGTAACTAAAAAATTTTAAACTTCGTATACTGGTAGAATGTGTTTATAAAACATCTTTTCTCTTGGCTTTATTGAGAAAATTCTATAGTTTGTAAGATATTTGTTGTTTTTTTCCTTCAATTTCTGCAATTTCAACCAATCAATAACGTCTATTGAGGTAAACAACACGACAAACGAGCGAATTTATTTGATAATCCAATTCTCTTCCTTCTCTTTTCTCTCAACCATCCATATTCTCTTATTTTCTTTCGTTCTCCCCCCACCTTCAACATCCTTCCCTCACTTTTCTCTTTTTTCCTCTCATTCTTTTTATCTCTCTCAACAACCTCTGTTTTAACTCCCCTTCCTCCTCTCTTCCCTTTCTCACTCTCTTCCCCTCTCTCCCTCCGTCACATCCTCAATCCATGTTCGTCAATGTAACCTGCAGTAGATACAGCCTTCTCTCTCTCTCTCTCTCTCTCTTTGTCATATCCCCAATCCATGTTCGTCAACGTAAACCTGCAGTAGATACAATAGAATAAGCGGACTTGTTGCACAGTGAAAGCTTATTTAATTGTTGAAAGACAGCAGAGTATCGATAGCTCAGCAGTATAACAGCAGTTGGGTAGCAACAGGTTAGCACGTGTTGGGCAAGTGGACGGACAGGTCATGGCAGCAGCGTAGCAGTCGTATTACAGTATTATTGCAACAGAGTTACAGCAGTAGTCTGATGATAATGTAGCGACTGACTGATTGCTAGCTGCGTTCCAAATATATTTTCCCTTGAATATCTGTAACAGAAGACATTGATACTCATATATAACTTATGACCCTGACATAATCTGAAACCAGATAATTGAAGCATTGAACTCTATAACACTATATCGGTTTTTCTTTTCTCTTTTCATTTTAACGGGTTTTTTCTTCTTCTTTCTTCTACAGCTACTGTTATTACTTGCCCCTTAATGGCTGCCACAGCTAGGTTCTCTTCCATTATTCGTTTCTACTCTAGACACAAGGCTCGAAATTTTGGGGGAGGGGGCAATCGGGATCTTTCGGTTTGAACGGCAGTTTTTTAAAATAATTTCCACGTAACTAAACACTTTTAAACTTCGTATACTGGTAGAATGTGTTTATAAAACATCTTTTTCTCTTGGCTTTATTGAGAAAATTCTATAGTTTGTAACATATTTGTTGTTGTTTTTTCTTCAATTTCTGCAATTTCAACCAATCAATGATGTCCATTGAGTTAAAAAACATTCTGTGCCGTATGAATATGTCCCTCGTTTAAGAAACAGATTGGCTTTATTTACGTTTGTGAAGAAAAAAAAGATACCCTTCCCCCCACCCGTAACCCTAAACCCTAAAACAGATTGAAATGCAATAGATCGATACTAGGGTCATAATTATGGGTGACAATTTCATATGACACCGCTAGAAAAAACTGCCGTTCAAACCGAAAAAATCCCTAGGGATCCCCACTACTACTTTGACATTTTCTCTAGCTTAGCCTATTTTCTCCAGCTTACCTTAATGAGGTCCCCGGGGCTATACTGAAGGAGTATTAGTGACAAAAGGGCTCGGTATTGGATGGAAATGGTTGGCATATTCGTCAGTTCTTTTCTCTCTCTTTTAAGCTAAATCGATGGCCTTAGCTGTGAGCAAAAATAATAATATGACCTCTTCTTGCACCGACAGTAATCAAGCACCTACTACACTACTGCTCAAGGGGCTTCAAACAAAACCCACTGTGGGAATATGTATACACATTTACACACACACATATACACATTTACACACTCATATATGCACATGTACACATATTCACACACACACACACACATACAAACGTTTATACGTTTACACATACATACGTACATACACACATGCATACGTACAAAACATACATATACACATTCACATCTACATATATTTATGCATATACATTTATTCGTATGTATACAAGTATATATATATACATATATATAAATTAATAAACAAAACATATGCATATATACATACATATGTGTACTACCTACCTCTACATGTATATATACATGCATATATGGGTACAGGACACCAAAAAAAAACGTCGAACACAATGAGAAACGAAAACATAAACACAAAACCAAGGAACTGGACATTTTTCTTAAACAACAACAACAAATAACACAAGGAACATTCCCCCTTCTTCAGTCGCCATGGTTTCATCTACTCTGCGTTTCGAAGATGAAGGCGATACGCATCTTCGATAGAAAATTTCCTTCCCGCGAAAAGCAAATTAAATAAAATTTGAGATCTTTTTGCGGAGGGGTAAAAATGGTAAGAAAAACAGGACAGTAACGACAGTAGAAAATATAAACAGTAAAAGACAGGACAAGGAGAATAACAAGACATGAAGGGCTGTTAAGCCGAACGAGATAAAGTGTTACGAACGCTATTTTTTAGAACGGCGAAGGAGCAACAGAAAATGCCGTCTACACTTCAAGGACGCCAAGATAGATAGATAGATAGATAGATATTAATAGTTATCGCCAAGCTAACATGGCAGAAAAATAGGACGAATGCTGCCGTTGATTAGCTCCAAGAGGCCATCGCTTCTAGCTAGCTATGTGACACAAGAACCTGTGTCCATTATAACCTTCGAACGGCAGCATTCGTCCTATTTTTCTGGACTGCCATTTTAACTTGGCGATAACTATTAATATCCAGTACCGCTGCTGTAGTCTCCTTTAGAGAGACTTAAATATATATATACATATATATATATACATTGTTACGACTGGGGGGACCTCCGATTCGAACTGTTACGGAATCCCTCACACCCAGGCCCGTTCGATGCAGCGAATGTTTTCGCCACGGAAACTCGTCGGAGAGGAGAGAGATAGATACAACAACAACAGCAGCAGCAGCACAAAGAGATACAGAGGCAACCGAGAGAGACACAAAAAGGCAAGGCACAACTGGCTTACATTTAACAACTAGTTTATATGACAATCAATTGTTACAACATCAAATACATTTCAGATACATTTAAAAGAGGACATGCACGTAACAACTCAATACATCATACGGGTATACCACAGATCAAAGCATTTAAAGGAAACAACAAATCAATACAGGTAGCATTTCAAGAGTACACGTCCGAAGACACAGTTCTGTTTCAAAACACATCAACAAGTCATATACAGTTCAAAGGACATTACAGGCTAACAGTTCAATGTTCATTATACAATGTGCAGATCACAACACTGTACACAATGTCTTTACACAATTCACAATGTTCATTAAATTCCTTTTTACTGTCTCATTTCTTTTCACTGTTCAATACATCAATTCTTTTTCCTTCTTTTTCTTCACATATCAATACACAATTCACGTACCTTAATTCCTAATTAGAATAGCCAGTGTCCCATATTGTAGTTCCTCTCTCTCAGTACTGCTAGCTCCAACTTGCCAAACTCTTGCCCCGAATTCCCAAATCCTCGCTCCTAAAATTCCAACTGCTCGCTTTGACTTCCAAATCACGACTGTCCGCTTTGACGACCGAATACCGACTGACCAAAAACCTCTTACTCTATCACTACCCTCAATCCCTCTCTTAGCTCTAATATCCTCTCTATCTGCTCTCAGATCCCTTACTCTGTCTATCTCTATCGGCGCTGCTGCTCTCACTCTCTCATGACAGCTCTCAGATCCCTTACTCTGTCTTTCCACTGCTAATATTCTCTCTATCTTCACTGTCACTAGATTCTTCCTTACTCTATCTTCCTCGGCCCTCACATCTCTCTGACCCCCAATCGACCGGCACAAGGCCAAAGGTCCCTCCAAAAGCCATTACTCTTCCAGTAAACAAAGGGCTGTAGCTTTTTATTCCAGACTTGCAGGCAGCGCCACTCCCACAAAGTGGGTCAAGAATACTGCACTAGCCGAACCATAACAATATATATATATATATATATATATATCAATATTATATATATATTATATATATATATATATATATTATTACACACACATCTGTAATATATACAGATATATTTATATACATATATCTATGTACACTTGTAATATACACACGCCACACACACATATAAATGTATGTATGTATATATATATAATGTACGTTTACATACATTATACACATGTATATACGTATGCTTGTATATTTATCTATCTACCTCTATGTGTGTGTGTGTGTAAACACGGTAAGAGAAAAAGAGAGTGAGATGTAATACTATACTTTATGTAACAGCATATAAAATGTAATGTGCTGAAACACCAACAAACACAGAAAAGCAACTTCTGAGCAGTATCAGAAGAGAGTGTAAATGTTTATACTGTATATAATTGCTTACATTAAAAGGTTGTGTCTAATTTTGTGTATCTGAGGAATGTCAGATCAAATGACTTGATCTTGCATCTCCGATAATGTTTATTCAAAATAATCTCTGAGAACATCATTCAAAAGGAAGGCAGGTTAACGGTATATTGTTCCAAAAGTTGGTTTATTATTATTATTTTTTAACAATTTATCGAGTCATTTCAGAATTCCATTGATGAAAAGCTTGCATGGTGCCAATAATGACGTATGTGCGGACACGTTGAGTTTAATTCGGTTTATTTGTCGAATTCTTTTAGTGTGATATTTAAAATGAATAGTTTCTCAATAATGTAGAAATTACAGAATGAGTTTGTGTATAAAGATTTTAAGAATACTTTTAAAAATTCAGTTTCCATTATTGTCATAAAGTAAAATATTTCCTTGATTTCTTCTAATGGAAATGATTAATTTAAAAGTTGTTGCTCTCTCTCTCTCTCTCTCTCTCTCTCACACACACACACACACACACACACACACACACACACACACACACACACACACACTCACACATACTCTCTCTCGCATACACACACTCTCTCACACTCTCTCACACACACTCCCTAACACTCACTCACTCACATTCTCTCCCATACACACTCTCTTTCTCCTCTCCCTCTGTCTGTCTGTATGTTTGTCTTTCTCGCTCCCCAACACTCACTCTCACTTCCTCTCTCCGCCTGTCTGTCTGTCTCTCTATTCTGAGTTCAAACCCTGCCTCAGGATACTTTTTTTTCACCTTCCATATAATAGAATAAAAAAAGAAATTACCAGTTCGAGATCAACATCACGGGGACGAAAATGTCATTAGAAAGACTGTCCAAAATCGTCCTACTCGCAAATCTGCGAGTAATCATGTATTTTGTTTCCTTTACATCTCTCTATGGTTTTTAAGCGCATAGTGCAAAAGTAAAAGACATAAAAAAAGAACAAAATCGGTCCAGAAGAGGGGTGGTTGAAGGGATTCATGGATCCTCAAAATTTTTCCCTTTTTTTATTTTTATACATAAAATGTTTCCTCCTTTAATTTGCAAAGGTATCATGAAAAAAGAAAATTGAAAAATTCCCCTCAAAACGAGGAAAATTTAACTTTTGGGTTAAGATACTGTGAAGATTTTGTGTATCTGAGGAATGTCAGATCAAAGATACTGTGATACAGTCCAAGACACTGTGAAAATTATCAGGCAACGAGGATACTCAGCTAGTGTGTATTGAATATATATCCAAGGACACAACGCGTCGCCGGGAATTGAACTCACGACCTTACAATCGTGAGCCAAATGCCTTAACTACTAAGCCACGCGCCTTCACATATGTATACATACATACATACAAACACCCCCACAAACACACACACACACACACACATATATATATACATATATAAGTATTTAACCCGAACACTATACACACACACATACACATAACATGTGTGTTTGCTATAGACATTCGGTGCCTTGGGAGACAGAGAGAAAGTAAAGAAAGAAAGAAAGAAAGAAAGAAAGACAGGAAAAAAATGAAGGAAGAAAAAAAATAACACAGAAAGAGAAGTGAGCAAAAATGATGTAACGCCAATGAAAAATGAAATAGACGGCATACTGAGTGGAGGGCCACAAAATGCCGAATGCAAGTTTGGTGATATTAAAGAATCAACAGACTTCAATTTAGTTATAAAAGAATTCTTTGTGGAGTGGAAATTTGTCTACGTGACTAACACATGAATAACTTCACTGTGAGGACTTTTCTTTGCACACAAGTAATTTTTTGTCATCGACATTGCTCAACGAGACGCGTTCCTGCAGTTTACAGCCGATGCTCATTGCAATGGTTTTATTGTCGATATCTTGTCTAATATCCGTTTAACAAGATGAACTCGAATGATCTTGCTTTTAGTTACATTTTGTTTTTAACCTTCTAGCTTTAAATTTCTGATTATTATTATTATTATTATTATTATTATTATTATTTTATTATTATTATTATTATTATTATTATTATTATTATCATTAATATTATTTATTATTATTATTATTATTATTATTATTTTATACTATTATTATTATCATCATTATTATTATTTTATTATTATTATTATTTTATTATTATTATTATTATTATTATATTATTATTATTATTTATTATTATTATTTTCATTATTATTATTATTATTATTATTTTCATTATTATTTTTATTTTTATTTTTTTTATTATTCTTTCCTTCTTTCTTCAAATTTTCTTCCATTTCTCGCCGAGTGTTTTCTGTGCACCTAGAGCCGTATTATTATTATTATTATTATTATTATTATTATTATTATTATTATTATTATTACTATTATTTTATTATTATTATCATTATTATTATTATTATTATTATTATTATTATTATTATTATTATTATTATTATTATTATTATTATTGAGTGAGAGAGCAGTTCAAGATAAACAGCACATGACCTTGCAGGTGGGGCCCAGTTAGAATTTTCTTCAGGTTGAGTAGCCCATCCCGCTCAAAAGGTCCCTGAATAAGGGTTGTTTAAGGATGTTGAAAGAACAACCCATGTTTCCAGAGGTGAGCTATTCAAACCCCAAAGAATCCCTCTCAACACACGGCTATGATGCGCCCCCCCCCTACTTCTGCTCGTGATCAAAGATGCACATATCGTCAGCCACTAAGGGACATGCTCCTATTTAAGGTCAAACAACTGACAAGCAAATCTGTGGTATTGAGCAGAATATTTGCTGTAGCCCATCTTTTATACCAAGACAAAACAATGTACATGATAACACTTCCAATCAGTTAAGATCAGAAGCCATGAGAGTCACTGCCTGGTACTGCATCAGGGCATTTATTATTATTATTATTATTATTATTATTATTATTATTATTATTATTATTATTATTATTATTATATTATTATCATCATCATCATCATCATTATTATTCTTTAAAAAAAATGCATTTGCTGTTCTGATATTTATGACGAATCGGCAGAATAATGTTTAGATGAAAATCTGAAAAATTCTATTTCAGTTTGAAATAAAAGTCGAAATGACTGACGTTTGTAAGGGCGCAGGCGCAGTTGTGTGGTAGATGCTTGTTTCCCAACCACATAGTTTCAGGTTCAATATCACTGCTTGGCACCCTAGAGTTAGTATCTTGTATTATTATAGACTCGGGTCGACCAATACATTGTGAGTGTAAGAAGGAAACTGAAAGAAGCCCTTCGTTTCGTTTCATCTCCTCCAAGTAAGTTTATATATATATATATATATATGCATATATGGACGCGCAATGGCCCAATGGTTAGGGCAGCGGACTCGCGGTCGTAGGATTGCGGTTTCGATTCCCAGACTGGGCGTTGTGAGTGTTTATTCAAACTCTGATGAAGATGAGAAATATTCTGTTCAACAATCCAACGAAGATTCTATCAGATTCGGAAACTCCACTCCATCGGGAATCCAAACAGTCTTCGAGGCTCCGGCAGGGGGTGGGGGTGGGGTGGCGATCCTTACTGTACTCTTTCGCCACAACTTTCCCTCACTCTTTCTTCTGTTGGCCTGCTCGCTTAGCAAGTGGGGTGGCGTCATTTGAAGGCTAAAAACAATGCGAAGCGCATTGTGATCGGCGATGTGTAACAACATCTGATAGCCTGGTTTTGTGTGACTATATATAATATATGTATGTACGTATATATATATA
>NW_021829938.1:0-2500 GCF_006345805.1 Octopus sinensis | reverse complement strand
TCCAGTCCACTCAGCTGGTAAAAATGAGTTGTACCCGTATTTCAAAAAGGGCCAGCCTTGTCACACTTTGTGTCATGCTGAATCCTCCTTGAGAACTACGTGAAAAGTACACGTGTCTGCGGAGTACTCAGCCCTCTTGCATGTTAATTTCACGAGTAGGCTGTGACACCTTCATTGTCGCGACCGACGGTGTGCTAATTAGTTGTGTGTGTGTGTGTGTGTGAGCGTATGTGTCTGTGTAAACCTATATGTTTGTGTGAATATATATTCTTTTCTACTCTCTCTCTCTCTCTCTCTCTCTCTCTCTGTATATATATATATATATATATATATATATATATATACATGTCGCCATGATAGATCGTTAGCCACTACACACATTTTTTTCTCTCTTTGTTTTTTCTGTGTCCCTTTCTGTAGAAGAGCGTAGGTTCGAAACGTAAAACACCTTTTCTATTCCTGAGCGTTATACTAATACATCTGTTTGTTTTGTACACAACCTGTTCTTCGTATTTTGTTTTTTCGTAAACTGTCCCTATATATATACATATATATATAATATATTATATATATATTATATATATATATATATTATATATATATATAATATTATATATATATGAAATTTTGAATTTAATTCACAGACCCCCAGTAGTACCCTTGCAGACGACTAGTTGTCCGCAGATCACAGGTTTGGGAACCACTGCTCGAAGTAATTTTGGCGGGTTTTCTTTTTTGCCCCAAAACTTCTTTCCTCTGCCTCCAACAAACGTTGTTCCTCGCAGAGGTCGATGAGCTGAAGTACAAGCTGAACATCAACCGCATTAATCTTACCAACCTGGAAATGGAATCTACCTTTCCCTGCTGCTGCTGCTGCTGTTGCTGTTGAACGAACAGTCTTCGTCCCGGAGCTCACAAGATGGGAGAAGTCTGAAACGTGGTCCTTTTGCTATTCGTAGTAAGACCCGCAGAAGAGAAAGCAGGTCAACCCCCGACACCGAGAGCATCGACGGATGGATGAATGCGCATCCAGGCTCAGCGGTTGCGTAGGAAGTCGGGGACAAGAAACAGGAAGAAAGAGTGAGAGAAAGTTGGGGCGAAAGTGTACAACAGGGGTCGCCACCACCCCCTGCCGGAGCCTCGTGGAGCTTTTATGTGTTTTCGCTCAATAAACACTCACTATGCCCGGTCTGGGAATCGAAACCGCGATCCTCCGACCACGTGTCCGCTGCCCTAACCATTGGGCCATTGTGCCTCCACTGCTGCTGCTGCTTTCCTCCTCTTTCTCTTCTCCCCTTTTCTCTTCATTTTCCTTATTCTCTTTCTTCATCTCTTCTGTTCTTCCTCTCCTTCTCTTCCTTCTCCTCTCCCTTCTTTTTGTCCGCCTCTTCTTTCTCCTCTTCCTTTTCCTCCTTTTCTTCCTTTTCCCCTGTCTTTCTACTTTCCTTCCTCTCCTCCTCTTCTCCTCTTCTCTGTGTGTGTGTGTGTGTGTGTGTGTGTGTGTTTATGCTCAAGTCCCCAATATATGAGGAAATGTGCATACGTGTGTGTATGTATGTTCCTAAATGCCTATGCATGATATGTATGTGTTTTTATGTGAATGCGTGTATTTTTCCCTAAATTTCATGCGTAAGTATGTATTTATCCCCCAAAACGTATAAATATGCCTGAGTATACCTGAAGGTGTGTGTATGTGTGGTGTGCGCGCGCGCATGTCTAAATTGTTACACAGAAGTATGTATGAGCTTGCCTGTGTTCCTAAATATCTACACATTATTATGTGTGTGTATGTATATGTGTGTATGTATATGCGTGTGTGTGTAGAATTATATCTCTAACTGTATCTGTGGGAATAAATATTTATGTGTGTATATGAATATGTGTGTATATATGTGTGTGTGTGTTTGCGGTTGTGTGTGCGCGGACTCCTATCCCTAAACGTATCTTCATAAATAAATATGCTTGTAGGTATATGAGTATGCACGTATGTGTGTGTGTGTATGTATGTGTGTGCGTGTGTGCATGTCCCTAAATTATATACGCTAAAGTACATTTGTGTGTATGTGTGTGCGTACGTGCATGTTCCTAAATTATATACGCTTAAGCACGTGTGTGTGTGTGTGTGTGTGCATGTCCCTAAATTATATACACTTAAGTACGTGTGTATGTGTATATGTGTGTGTGTGTGTGTGTATGTCCCTAAATTATATACGCTTAAGTACGTGTGTGTGTGTATGTGTGCATGTCCCTAAATTATATAAGCTTAAGCACGTGTGTGTGTATGTGTGTGTGCATGTCCCTAAATTATTACGCTAAAGTACGTATGTGTCTGTGTGTGTGCCTGTCCCTAAATTATATACGCTTAGTACGTGTGTATGTGTGTGCATGCCTGTCCCTAAATTATATCCGCTTAAGTACGTATATAAGTGTGTGTGTGTGTGTGTTTGTAGGTGCACTTTTATCTCTAAATCCTAGAGCCACAGCACCTGACATTAATCTT
>NW_021829937.1:0-33593 GCF_006345805.1 Octopus sinensis | reverse complement strand
ACTACGTGTACTATTAATAAAGATAATGGAGAAACAGTATCAAACGTGCATTTAAGTAGATTAAAAAAAATTGATTAAAAATTTGATTTTTTTAAATGAATTAATTCTTATTTTTTATTGACTCCATTAAAATATAATAAAATTTTATTTATTTTAAAAATGTAAAGCACAAATGAATGAATGTGTGATTTATGCAACAGGCAGAAATATAAAAAATAATAAAAAAGAAAAAAATTAAAGTTAATTATATTTTCTGATGATTTTTAGATTATATTTATGTTTTTTTGGTAGTTTTTTCGATGGTGGGTTATCCAACCCGGTGACTCGAAGTATTTACCAAAAATGTAAATTTAACGCCGGTCTCTCGTGGAGAAAGTCTCAATAGCGCAGGAAAGGGGTATGCAGTGGTGTATGCACTGTGCCGGTGTCAAATCTCCGGTAAACCTACGGGTTTAAGGAATTATGTTGACATTTCTTTCATATTTTAAACTGGATGTTTGTAATATTTTTAATATTATTTTGTAGCACCATCTTTTCTACGAAATCACGCTGGCAGGTATAAGTTGGCAAATACTTTCTGGTTTCTCGACTTTCTTGTAATATTCGAGAATATACACTTAACTGCCGATCCAGTTTATTGTGAGCTTCAAAAAACGTGGATCAAAGAACAAAAGCCATTTGATGTCAACTCACGGAGATCAAGTCATTTCCATGCTTTTTTATAGGATTTATTTATTTATTGAACCAGAAAACCACCGTCATAGCCAAAAGAGAGAAGAATTCAGGTGATCCCAGCCTCCCTCAGCAGTTCGCGCAGCCTCTCCCGATGTTCCGCCGTTGTCCCGACGCATTTTCGGTACGGACGGGGATTTTCAGGACGAACCTCTCTGTTGTTCCAGGCTTTTGGGATAATCTCTTTATCGGAGAAAGTATTTAGCAGGTTTGCCGCTTTCAACCGAATTTTGTCGATTTTTGATTGATTGTTTGCACTTAAGTTTGTTCATCAGATACCGCACGCATAGCCGATCGTAGGTTCCAAGTATTGATTATATATGTTGTTTAGGCCATATAGGCCTTTGCATTCTCCTGCGTTCTTCAGGAAGGCATTCAGAAAGTTAACCTTTCTTGCACCCGCCATAACTACATTTTCGACGTGGGTTGAAAAGGTTAGAAAGGTGTCGAATGTAACACCAAAAATCTTCTGGGTTTTGCTCTGCGGTATAATTTCTTCGTCTAACTTCGCTTCAATTGAGACTTTCCCAAGCCTTCTGTTTTTCGTAAACAGAGTCAAAATAGATTTTTCCGGACTTGCCTCCAGTTCGTTTTTATATAGCCATGAACTCAGATTGTTGAGGTTATCCTGTATTCTATCCGTTGCTTTTATTATGCTCACATCCTTTGATGCGACGATAATATCGTCTGCATATAGTAATAACAGATCGTTGTCCCCTTCTGGCTGTGGTATGTCGTTCATCATGAGATTGAATAAAAGTGGAGATAGTGGAGAACTCTGAGGGACCCCATTTGGTAATAGTCTCAATATGGAAGATCTGTTTTCACAGCAAGCCCTTCCCCGACGGCCGCTCAGGAAATTCTTAAGCCATAGTTTTAGATTCGTATCAATATTTGAGGAATAGATCTTTTGTGTGAGTATTTTCCTTGGGACCGAATCGAAAGCCTTCTTTATGCCGATCGAGCAGACAATGGATTTTTCCTGTTTAGGTTTCTTGTTTAGACCGTCTGATATAAACTTCATTAAAGCATTTAGGTGTGTGACAGTTGAACGCCCCTCTTTGTATCCATGTTGGAAACTGACTTCTGGGAGAAGGGGGCGAATCAAAGTCATCACCATTCTCTCTAGAATTCGTGCCTGGACGCATAAAAGGGACAGTGGCCTGTATGATCCAGGTTGCTCCTTCGGTTTTCCAGGCTTCAGGATTGGGTGAATGCACGACAGTTTCCATAATGTTGGAATGAAATTGAAGTTGCACGAGTAGTTGTAAATACTCGTAAGTGCAGAGATAGCTGCATCGCCCAATTTTTTGAGCATGATCGCTGGGATTCCGTCTGGTCCGCAGGAGCGTGTATTCTTTAGTCGGGAATTTCTAAAGCGACTCTTGAGTAGGAAGTACGATTATGGAGGCTCCCTTTTCGGTTTGCCCTTAATAATTGAAGAGGATTCCGATTTTTTATAAGCCTTGTGACTTATCTTCGTTTGTACTGTCGGCGTTTTTAATGTTACGCAGCATCTCCACATTTTCGAGAGTGAGCATTTTTTGTTCATCCCTCGGTCCAATTTTCTTTTTTGCACTCGTCTCGCACTTTCTGCGATCTCCATGTTCAATACCCGAATCCTTCTCGTTGTAAATTTCGTCAGATGTGTACTGTGTTTGAGGCGATTTCTTTTATTAGTTTGACTGTTTTAGCGTCGTATTTTCTTTTCGTGAGTTTCAGGACTCCTTTCTTACAAATAGATCTCTCCCCTTTAGAATAACTTTGTTAAAGCAGTTGACTGCCGTGTCGAGGGAGTTGAAATTCTGAGGATGAAAGTTCCATAGGGATGAATCAACATATTTTTTATATCCTGTTCAGTCGGCATTAGCGTAATCGTGAAATATTGCATGCTTTGACCGGGTCGATGGGGTGCAATTGATTTTGATAAGAATAGGTTGTGATCGCTCCCAAATCAAAATTAACGGACTAATGAACAAGATGTGCCAGTCGTGGTGAGCAAATAGTAATATCGGGTGAGGTGAGTGAATTTTTCTCGTTGTAAGGGGTTTGTCAAACTAAAAATCGTTTATCAATTATTTCACCAATTTAGTACATAAATATTTGTATTTTGAACAAAAGTTTGCATTTAAAATAGAATAGAAATATTTATTGATTTATTTTAACCAGCAATTAGAAATATAGTACAAAATTAAAGTAAAATATAAGAGTATAAAACAAATAACGATTCCTTTAAAGAAAAGATTTTCCTGACCATTTTGCTCACAGTGACATTTATGACAAAGAGCAATGTAACGAAAATGTAAATAATATTTAATTTGATTATAGTATGAATATTACTTCAGGAGTAGATAAAAGTATTTCACTTTTTTTCATTTTTGCAGATGATGGGAATACAACAACTGAAAATAATAGATATAATAAAATTATAATTTCAGAGAAATTGAAATTTGCAAACAAATTCTAGAAGGTAAATTAGTTTTAATCTGAATTTTAAAGAAAACATAAACACAGACGTAAAATAGATTTATATTTCATTTTAGTTTAGTTAGATGTTCGTATCTGTGAATTAATAAAAAATAAAACCGAGAGTGAATTAATAAAAAGACTACAATCGAGTATCAAAGGTCTTGAATTAAATGATAACTTTTTTTGCTAAAAGTAAGGAAATAATGTTTTAATTCAATCCAGATTATACCAAACGTGATTCCAATAACACTACTAGTAAAACATTTTTATGATTTTAGAATTTTGTACTATTCGTCCTTTTTAAATCATCAAATAACTAACATTCAAAAATTCACTAATTTTACTTTTCTCTACAATAAATAAACCCCAGATATTTTTTGGATTATTGTAATGATGCATAAAGATATCTATATCTCAAAAAATTTGTGAACTTGATGTATTTGAAAAGCAAGATATTATAGAGCGGTATAATCAGTTTGGGGTGTTGTTTATCGGCCGTACACTAAAAAGGAATAACTGTGTTTCTAATGAAGATAGTTCAGCTATTTGTTTTGTGATTTAATAAAATGAAACAGGAGGAGAATATAATCATTGAGTAGTGCGACAAAGATTTAGAGTAAATAATCCAAGCACTACTTAATCATAAAAACAGCTGAATTTATATAAACAATTTTAAGACATACTGAAAGGCTCTCTATCGAAAACTAAACTAAAACCGAAATAATATTTCTGATTTTTTAGAATTAGAATTTGTAAAACATATTCCAGTTTTTTGATCAAAAAACAGAACATCAAATTTAAGTCTTCCAATTAGATTTGATTTTCTAATTTGTGTGTTTATAAGAAGCAAATTCAGAATTAATTGACCAACCACTTAAATTAAAATTATATTATTGATTAACGTGATTCTAATATTTTTTTTTTGGAGCACAATAAATTAATTTACCAAAACAATAAGGAAGTGAAAAGATAGCTAAGCTAATTACTGGCCTCATGATTCTAATATTGTTTGACAGAAATCTAATATTGATCAAAAATTCTATAGATTTATAATTATTTTAAAATTAAATTTTATATTGTACATAATATATTTTAATTAATTTATTTTTAATAATAATTATTATATTAATTTTCAAAATTAATAGTACATAATATTGATTAGAATTGTTTTTGTGTTGTTGTGAATGGTTGTTATATCCACTTTCGAATTATTCCAAACAATTGCTCAATCAAATGAGAACTGTGAAGCAATCCACTCCGAATTCACCTCCAACCCTGATAAATCGATTGACGAGCTCATATCCGAGCGACAGGACTATCTAACAATTGTCAATCGAGGAGTGTCCTCCATCGACATTCCCATCAAATCAAAATCGAAATGATCCTTGCAAATGTGGAGAATGGTTCCAATTCTGGCGTGTGTGGCCGTTTGATGATGTTCATGTTGTTCTGTCGGTCCATCTCATATCTCTGGCCTGACGCCGTGGAGAGGATCGTCACTGCCTTTTCTGAGCACATTGACGGCCATGTTGAATACACTTCACTCATTCAGTCCAGAGGAGGCTGGCAGTCCTTTCTCAATAAATCCAATTTGTGGAATCCTAATCAAGTCTCGTCTTTTTCTTCCATTGTCAATCGAATTGCTTCCATGTTTTGGAGTTGACTTTATTTTCAAATAGATTTAATTTTTTATTTTTGGCTTTTTACTGACCAACTAAACTTAAATAAAAGGAAATAAATTAGGAAGCAAGATATGGTAGTTCTAAGATATCAATTCAGTTTTCTCACAAACGACTTAATAAATATCGTTTTAAAATTAAAATCCAAAAGTTAATTAAAAATAAACGAACTAAAAAACATGATGTGCTGAAATCAATCTTAAAAATAATCATCAACCTGGGACCATAAATTTCAGATAGTATTGTGTTCAAGGGGATATCCCATGTTTATATATTGTAGTAATAGATATTTACAAGCTGAGATTATTGACATATATTGCAAAGGACCTTATACAACACCAATACACATAAAAAATTATAAAACGTTATTTTTTAAGGAAAAAAAACTATATCAGGGTTAAATGGACAATTCCTAAACAGAATGGATGAGTTTAGCTATAAAATGGATTTTTTAATATTTTTATGGTTTATTTTTTAAAATTCTTTATCAACCAGTTCTTTTACTAAATTTAGTTTTAACATTACTCAAACCTCACGCTGAAAATATAAATTTGAATCGAAAATATCAATCAAATATCAAATAAAAGAAAAAGACTTGAAGCATAAAACCTTCTCTAAGACCTATTATGTCACATGGGTTATCAGACCCCTATGGGCAACCTGGCCTTGACGTGTTTCCATGGCAACTACATAGCAAATATTTACTAAAAGGCCAACTAATATAAAGGCAAACGATTCGAACTAATGATTGAACTTTAAATTTTGAGGAAATGGTTTTATATTTGAACCATGCTTGCTTTAAATAGTAAAATTATTTACAACATAGCAAATTATAATGTGAATTATTTTTATTTTTGATAATATAAATTGCACAATTAGCAAATTATAATTTCCATCAAATTTTTTGCAAAGTTTGTAACAACTTTAACTCTAACCTTAACCCAAACCCTAACGTTGGCAAGTGACAACATAAATATATTCAAAATCTAACCCTAACCTTAACCCAAACCCTAACGTTGGCAAGTGACAACATAAATATTCAAAATCTAACCTTAACCGTAACCCAAAACCCTAACGTTGGCAAGTGACAACATAAATATTCAAAATCTAACCTTAACCTTACCCAAACCCTAACGTTGGCAAGTGACAACATAAATATTCAAAATCTAACCTAACCTTAACCCAAACCCTAACGTGGCAATGACACATAAATATTGCAAAATCTAACAACCTAACCTTAACCCAAACCCTAACGTTGGCAAGTGACAACATAAATATTCAAATCTAACCTAACCTTAACCCAAACCCTAACGTTGGCAAGTGACACATAAATATTCAAAATCTAACCTTAACCAAACCCTAACGTTGGCAAGTGACAACATAAATATTCAAAATCTAACCTAACCTTAACCCAAACCCTAACGTTGGCAGTGACAACATAAATATTCAAAATCTAACCCTAACCTTAACCCAAACCCTAACGTTGGCAAGTGACAACATAAATATTCAAATCTAACCCTAACCTTAACCCAAACCCTAACGTTGGCAAGTGACAACATAAATATTCAAAATCTAACCTTAACCCTAACGTTGGCAAGTGACAACATAAATATTCAAAATCTAACCTTAACCCTAACGTTGGCAAGTGACAACATAAATATTCAAAATCTAACTTAACCCAAACCCTAACGTGGCAAGTGACAACATAAATATTCAAATCTAACCTTAACCTTAACCCAACCCTAACGTTGGCAAGTGACAACATAAATATTCAAAATCTAACCTTAACCCAAACCCTAACGTTGGCAAGTGACAACATAAATATTCAAAATCTAACCCTAACCTTAACCTAAACCCTAACGTTGGCAAGTGACAACATAAATATATTCAAAATCTGAACCCTAACCTTAACCCTAACTCAAAATTAAATGATGTTTCTGCTGACGATTCTTCTGACATTTTTGACAAAAATTGGAAGCCTTTTTGGCCAACCGGTGTTTGCTTCGAGCATTCATATCCTCCGGGAATATCCCGATTAACGCTTCCTTAATTTGATTGTATTCGTAAATATTTCTGACGTAACCCTTAAACCCAGACATCACAAAGTGTGAGTAACCACGCTGTTAAAATTAATATAGTTTTGGGTAAGCCATTTTTAAAAGATAATTCAAATGTAATTTTTAATTAGAATAATTGATTAATCTACACTCTTCCATATATAAATTGCTATATTCAATATTTAATACCTTTTCTGCAGTTTCCATAGAAACACGTAAAAGGACTGGCTGCCCATAGCGACATAGTCGCCCATGTGACATATTATTATCTCAAAAACAAAGATGAGTGTTTCAACAAGAGAAACTGGCCTAAAAAGAGATTGTAAAAAGAGCCTCAATATCCTTTGAAGGAGATCATGAAAAAAAGGGCGGTATATGCATCTGATATGATGCTTAGAAAGAATTAGAAAATTGTTTTCTTTGATAAATCTGGCTTTAACTTGGACGTATTTAACAATTTGTTTGTTCAATAAAAAATGAGGACACAGTGCTGACTGGAATTATTGACTATACTGATGGTTCATTTGATGCAGATGAAATTAGTAAATTTATTCAAAGAAGACGTGTTGGTTAAAACACACTCAGGAGCAACATTTGCTTGTACAAAAACCAACTCTTTAAAAAGAACTTTTGTATCAAACATTAACGTTCTGAGTGTAACTAAATTGATTTCTGACGACATTAAAAATTTCTGAAGAAATTTTCGATTTTAAAAAAGATGAGAAAAGCTGTCTATCGCTATTGGCTGTGTCTTAGGAGTTTTGCCGGAAAATCTGCAAAGAACTCCCCAAATTCAACTTATAAAAATAGGGAAATAAAATTACAAAAATTTATTAAATTGAAAAAAATTACATGAAAAATAAAATAAATTTTCTGTACAATGAAATACATCGTTTTTATACATCAAAACAAATTAAATCAGATTTTTCATATGTTTGTTTTCTTTCCACGGGAAAATACCCTTCCTGTTACATTTTAAATCAGTGGTTCTCAACCTTTTTTTTGTATCGCCCCCTTGGAATTTTTTTCGCCCCTCCAATTTTTATATCGCCCCCTTATTTCATTAGTAAAAATTTTTATTTAAAAAATAAGAGTTTTAATGAGATCCTTGTGGTTGATGAAGATTGACAAGTTTTTCAAAATTTGTACTTCTTTTCGTAAGTGTAATTCTAATGTTGCCTCTTTCTTCTATATTTAGTTTGTTTCTTTTTTTTCCGATCATACTATTCAGAGTGCTGAATCCTCTCTCTACGCAGTATGACGTAGGAAAACCTATTATTATTGGCATCATTTTTTCCCATAATTTCGGGAATTTCATTTTTATAGATTTTTCTCTCCAGAATTGTGTCAGGTTTTCATTTTTAAATTTTATTTTCAGTTCTTCGTCGTTTTTTAGTTCTATTATTTCTTCTTGACATTCATCATCAGAATCATAATGAATGGGCAACCAAGGATTAATCATCCAATCAGAAAAGTTTAAATTAATTAAATCTTCAAATCTTTTTTCAAATCTTGTTCCAAAGATTCTAAATGAAATTCATAAATTTTCAGATCGTTGTCATCAAAAGTGTGGTCATAAAAATCGAAATTTCCAAATTTTCTATTACTTAAATTAAATTTGTAAAATTGAATTTTTTCAATGAATGTATTTATAATTCGTTTGCAATTAATTAAATTAACATAATCTCCTTTTTTGCAATTAAATGATGCCGATGTAAAATACAATGAATTGAAGGGGACATTGGAGATTTTTGTTTTAGAAAAGCTAAAAAAAACGACGATATTTTCCAACCATAGCCATTGCGCCATCAGTTGCGCACGATAAAATATGTTCAAATGGAATATCATTTAAGAATAAATAAGATTCAAACATTTTGAATATTGACAATCCTGTATTATCCGTGACTAAAGATTTTGCAAATAATAACTCTTCTTGCAAAATAAAATCATCATCGAAATATCTTTATAAAAAGTATTTATAAAAAGTAATACCTTACATATGCCATCAAAATTGACTGATTATCAACGACAACTGATTCGTCAAGTTGGACTGAAGACTTGCGTTCTCTGAGAAATAAAATTAAAGATTGTTCAATTTCATTAGAAATTTCATCAATTCTTCTTCGTATACTGTCGTTGCTTAATGGAATAGTCTTCATAATATTTGAAGAATCTTTTTTTAAGATATCGTTTATAAATAAATTTAAACAAGGACGGATGACATTTTCTGCAATCGAATGGGCATTACCTATAAATTAAAATAATAATGCAACCAGTTTTTGCGATTGTCTCTGCAACTTTATATGAATAAGATAATCCAGAGACATTTTGAGATATATTTTTATTAAAGATTGACGGTAAGGTGTTTTTATTTTCAAAATTCTTTTTTAATTCTAGAAAAAAGTCTGGCTTTTTTCCAATTGAATTATGATGTTTTCGCTTTAAATGTTCAATCAAACGAGACGGTTTCATTGCCTTATTCGAAAAAATTGTACCACATTGAAGACAAAGTGGTTTATCAGGATCTTGAGGATCTTTAATAAATCCGAGAGAAATATATTCATCTTTATACATTCTGACTTTTTTTGAACACGACCCATAAAGATAACTAGAAATCACGCTTAGAAATTTAAATAAAATATAATAAAAATATCATGTTATTAGACTCGATTATATATCTTTATTTTTTCAAAGATTATCGACTTCTAACATAAGATTTTAATTTTTCAAATAATAGCAATCAGCCATCGCCCCCCTACCAAAAAAAATCGCCCCTAGGAAGCGAATCGCCCACCGTTGAGAACCACTGGTCTAGGCAGTGGAACTCTTCCGAGTTGCCACAACTACCGGCTTTATATAGGAGTTATATAATCCTATTCATAGTATTGTTTTGATTTGCTTTGATCGACTCCATATTTTTTGCATTTTCTTATGCATTGCACTGATTAAGACTCTTCTATAATCATGTCCCCACTATTACAAAGCAGGGATCCCAGTTTCTTTTTTTCACTCCAGTTTTCATAAAGATGTTTTAATTCTCTTGTGATTCTTATGTGTTCGGTCTTTTCTTCATTAACATGCAGGGACCAATTCTTTGTCTAATATCTTTTTATATAAAAAACTAATAAAATGCAGCATACTAAAATTATTCATCATTGCGTACATATTAGAAAAGTCGAAGAATGTCACAAATTTCTGAAAAATGTTTGAATCTATTTTTAATGGAAAAATCGTGGAAATTATGGTCATATTTCTAAAATAATGAGAGTGAAGAGACTGTAAAATTCTTTAAAATTTTACTTAATTCATCTAAGACAATTCAGAAGTATAGACAACAACAATCTTTTACTTATTTTTGCAACAAAAACATATTTATTAAGTTATTTTATTCCAATTCGTTTCTGTTGAAGTTGGACCAAATATTGCTGATATTCAATCTCTTGTCCTTGAAGAAAATCCTTATATTCTGTAGGATCGATGTGGTCCACGACACTTATACCAACACTCAGAGCTTCCTTAACGACGGTTCTGCATATTGACTGGAGGGAATGGCCTCTCAGGAATGGATCCTTAGCCTGTACGAGTGCAATTTCATACACGTGCTTTAATGTTATTTTTCCAGATAAAAAATTTTCTAATTTAAATTTAGTAATAAAATAATTATTAAATATAATAATTTTTCCAGATTAAAAATTTTCTAATTTAAATTGAGTAATAAAATAATTATTAAATATATGCTCACGTGGTGCATCCGAATTAGGGTCCACTCCTGCCGCGAGTCTGACCAAAAAGACTATGGGAGGAGGATGAATAATAGTATTACAAGACCGATCAGCCTTCGAATAAAGCTCGACATTACATTTATAGAGATTGTGGTAGGAGTTGGGTAGCCGACTTTGAGAGATTCTGTTTTTTCATTAAAATCCTTGCAAAATGCAGCAATTTGAATGTTTCTCTATAAATAGTTGTAAAATGACAACACATCCAAGGGCTGGGCCAAGAGGGGGTACTGGAGCGGCAGCGCCTGCAGGAATGTTGATAGTAAAAGGCTTGGTTTTATCGAATTTTAAATCTTTAAGTTGCTTCATTATTGTAAGCTTTTTTAGTTGTTTTGACATTTTCACCAACTAGTGAACTAGATAGCAATTTAAAATATTTATTAAAATTTACAATATTATTTAAAAATAATAATTTAAATTAATTAAGTTAATTGAAATTAAATCAATGGAAATTGTTAAAAGAATCTAGCTATTATGTACTGGCTCGCAGGACTGAAAGACAACTCCCGCGTAAAACAGCCAGCGAGATCCTCTGAATAAGGGATATAAATTCCCTTGGGATCTCTGGAGCGTTAGTCGGCCGACGAACCGTGGAATTCAAAGCTCCCTTGGCAAAAGAGTGGGCACAGGTGACGTCCCAAACGAGCTGCTTCCCGGATTCAAAACCGAAAAGTGTACAGCCGTCTGGACGTTTTGCATCTTTGAAAACAAAGCCCTTTGGTTCCAGAATTGAAGGGAAACCAGCTCTTTCCAGAGCTTTGTGAATTATATTGTTAATTTCAGTGTGCCGAGGAAATCGGCCGGCGCTCATTCGACAAGACAGAGGATGTAGCCCAAAGGCGTCAACTTTATCCCCACAACGACAGGGGTGAGGTCTGCAGACAGGGAGTCCAAGGCGATTACAGATACCAAAACGGAGTGAATCCCTATCGAGGACAGTATCCAAAAGCGGAGTACATTCAGCCAGGAGCCTGAGTATGGCTGACAGGCGGACCTCCGAACCAAGGAATCATAAAATTCCAGCACTTGCGTGACATAAAAACAAAGTGAACTCCTCAGGATATAAACGATTTCTTTAGATCAAAAAATAGTTCTTGAGAATGTAGAATGAAGGATGAGAATCAATGGCAGAAAGTTTTTCACAAAGAGATGCTATAAAATTTTTTTGGCAAGGAGGATTCGTGTAGCTGAGACGGCGAGAATCGGTGACCCCAGAATTTCCAGATCAGACAGGGGTGTCTGTCTCAACTAGGAAGGAGTCCGCAAAAAAGAGAGAAGGAGTTCTTAAATAGGGATGGCTCAACAGAGAGATTGACAATCTCGGACTTGCTGGAATTAATAACCAGACCAATATCGGATAAAGCCGGAATTAGACTGGCTAAGTCCTTTAGCAAAACATCAGGCGGACCGCCCAGGTTTGAACTTTTCCAATTTTTATCCAAAATAAATTTTTATAATATTTAATATTTTCTTTACTATTAATAAATATATATTATATTTAATAATTTTCTAATAAACTATATACAGGATAGGATTCTTGTGGTACGTCAATATAAATATTTTAAATATATCTATTTAATGCCATTGATTCATTATTAGGCCCCAAATGTCTAATAGCTACTACTGGCATAACATTAAAAGACTTAATTTAAAATAAAGTCCACATATTAACTATATTTATTATATAATTAAATATATTTAAACACCCTATAAATAATAGAAAATGAAAATATATGGAAGAATACCTCCAATTGGTCAGGATGGGTACATATTTGTATATAAATAAAGTTATGTAAGCTTACTTCCCGAGGATTCCGAAGATATTTGGTCCCTTTATAACATTATGAATATCGGAGACGTTTTCCGATCAGATGCTTTAAGGTAATTTATAAATAATCTTCTAATAACAGAAAAGTCGTGAACGAATCATCATCAGGGACCGTCACGACTTGTAAAGTGAAAACTCAACTCACAATTCGATCAGAAAAAATTGACGTTGATCTTAAAGAAGCAACGATTAGAGTAGAAGGGAAGAATGTATGTGAGAACAAATATGTAAAGGTCCTCTTTTATATATTTATACTCAGATCGGAGCCTACCACACTTTAGAGTTGGGTATCGGCCGACAAGTCACGTTGGGGAAATCAGAATGGGACTCATACTGTGTTGAGAGATTAAGTCAGGCAGTCAACCCAATGACCAATTCTGATCTCATGGCGATTATAATGCAGGAGGGAACTGCCTATGTTTGTCTGATTACCAAGTCTATGACTATTGAGCGAGATAAGATTCAAGTCAATATTCCCAGGAAACGACCCAATTTTATGGGCGATTTTAATAAAGTTTGGTTATTTGTCGGTAAATGACAGCAAGTGGATAAATTTCATCAACAGTTGCTTCGTTCGTTGCTTAAAAATGCGAATTTTGATGGTTTTTTAAATATGTTTAGTAGTAGTGTTGAAATGCATTATTATTGCATCCCCAGGATTTTATAGAGTATTTTTACTTATAAATTTGAAGGAGTCTTTTTATAAGTACATAATGGATGATAAAGTTCTTTTGGAAAATAAAGTTCTTGCACAAAATAAATCAAAATTTCTCCTTGTTCACTCTTCTTCTGGTTTTAAACATTCCCTCCAACGTTCTTGTTTGTGGAGTGATTTAATATAGAAATATTGCAAGATCCCAAGGTCATTTCTAAATTTGAAAACGTCCAAGTTGTTGATGAGATCAAAGAGTTGAATCGCTTCATGAAACTTCTCGAGAACGATTCTGAACGAGCCATTTATGGGTTTTTGATTTGTCGCATTTTAGACCTAAACATGTCTTAAAGGCACGTGATTTGATGGCTGTAGATACGCTATTGATAACTGATGAGTTGTTGAGGTTCTGGATTTTCTGTTATTGAGAAGAGATGAGGACGTGTGTGTTCGGAGGACGTACAGAGGTCTTGTCGAGGACATACGGCGAGGAAATGGACGCGTCAAGATCCTTTCGTGTCAGCATTCTTCTGGAAAACGTGTAATTTATTTCATTGTTGTAGAAGTCTCCATGATGACTGGTGTATGTGCTATTCTCAGATTTCCAGTTGAGGCCGACGAAGATTAGTTGATTACTCTATTTTTAATATTTGACTGTTTTTGCTATTTTATAAAAATGATGTGTAAAAACCTGTCACTTTTCAAATCATACACATGATTTTTACTGTCATAAATTTTAATAATTTTGCGGCATTTCATTAATTTAATATTTTAATAATCCAAGATGGTTTATAGGATTTGTATTCTTCGTGAATGATTTTTATTTGGGTTTCTGTGGCAATCATGGGAGCACAGAGCTAAGAATAAGCCATATTTTTGAAAAGATGGCTTTCCTACAATTTTTCAATCTTCAGTGTTTACTCTGGGCTTAATAAAATGCTGTGAACTTTTTTATATTGTTTACAAATGTTTACAAATTAATTAAAAAGTTAGTCAAAAATCGATAAATTAGTTGTGTTAATGGTTTAACTAGACTTTGAGTATTATTAAGGTTTTTTCACTCTGCATACAAGCTTGTGTAATTCTTGAGAATTTGCAAATTCCCATTTTCCACACGCATTCATCGTAGCACAGGTTCCTTTACTGTTCCTATATTCATTTGCCCAATTTTGATATTTCTAAAATTTGAATTTTGTTCACAAACTTGGTTTTTAGGTGGAATTTGTATCCAAATCATATTGTTGTAGGAATTGACAAACAATTCTGTAAAATAATCGCAAATAATAAAACTACGATTTAAGTTCTTATTGATTGTAAAATTTTCAGGAATGACTGGCTCTCCTTTGATTTTTTCACATACGGTCTTCATCATGTTGCAGGGTACTTTCTGATAATATTCAAAGTAGCAATAAACGTCGTCACAATGAAGACGGGTATCTATTAGTTAAACAGTAAGTTCGATTTAACTTGGTATAGTGCATAACAAGCCTCTTTCCTCATTACAGCATAGTGTCTGCCATTTCCCACACTCGTCCAACTCTGCACACATATTACAGCTGTAACTAAAAGGCTGATGATTTCCCCAATTTATGTAACGCTAAAATTTGGTTCAAAAATAAAAAAACCAATGGTAAATTGTAATATCCATTCCAACTATTATTTTTCTTAATGTGTTCCAAACCAATCCAAAAGTTTTTTTCGTGTTCCTCTGACAAGTCTAAAAGGTATATTTAGATAAATTAGTTTGACCTCTCACAAAGTTATTTTCTGCTTCAGAATTGATTAAAATCAGTTTCAATCCGAATGTATCGCATATAGTTTTTCCTGTTGATATATCATATTCAGAATCAGTATGAATATAATATATTTCATTTTTTGTGTTATGAACCATTTCGTTCATTACTAGTATTGTCTTAATTAAAACAGTATACCTAGTAGTGGTGATATAAGGAATAAAGAAAGCATTTTGTAATAATTATTATCGACTGTATATATCCTAATTTAAATTGTTGCCTCGACCAGATGTTGTATCAAGATCAAAGAGAGCACATATGATGCATCATTTAAGTGGAACTAAATTTTATGGTGCAAGTGAGAAAATGTGTTGTTATAAATCCACTTAAATCTTTAACAACAAATAAAAATATTAACTAGAATTTTATTTTTGTTTATCGTAATTATAAACCAAATTGTCTTTTTGTTGCTTATTTCCAAAATTTCAATGACGGAAACTACAAAATTCAAGGATACCTTTTTAATTCTAAAAAAACATACATAGAATAATTAAGTTAATATTATTTCATTGTCCTCTAGAGGTTAATCTTTTTCTCTTAGAGGATGAAGTAACCAACACCACTCTTTGATCCTCGTCTACAAGTTAGTTACGACTCTTTTTTCTTCATTCGCCATATTATCTTCATACGAATGACTTGCTTCAATTAAGAGGCTATTAGCTGAATTTATCTCCTCAACAGTGATTCTGATCCCCTGCCTGTGCTCAAAAATCATACTCTCCAGTGTTTTCTTCAACACAAATGACTGTATATAAGACTGAGTTCCGTCTTCGATAGCCAACTTTTTAATGTAGTTCTTAAAAAACTTGAATTATTTCACTTGAGCGTCATAAAGAATTGACAACTCTCCTGCCAATAGATCGTATTTATGGCATTTCTCGACCTGCTTCAGACGGTCCTGGAAAGTGAATTCCACTTTGATGAAAGTAATTTTGTTCTTATTTTTGTCGTACACAAATTTTTCAGGCTCGTTACACTGAATATTTGTGTCTGATTATTTGAGAATCGACTCGTATTTCGACATTTTATTAACGGCAGACGCTTACTCTTCGTTGTCTAACTTTATTCCATATCTGTGTTCAATGAACATACTCCAGCGTCTCCTTTAACACAACCGTTCTTAGATTAATAACGTTCATATGACTTTTAAAGAGTTTAGAGACAACGCCATCCCATGTCAAGACAATTGGAATAATCTTTACTTTTAGAGGCCCGACAATTCGTTTGCGAGCAGGTCGTATTTGTAAAATTGTTCCACTTCATCTTGCATAAAGCGGTTCTGTGATGTAGTGTCCGATTAAAGTTAGTTCTATTTGTGTCATTTTGTAAACAAAAAATGTCAGATTTATTTTTTTTATTTTTTTATATTGTAAAATTTTTTTTTAATTTTTAAAACGATAAGGACGTGAAAAGATAATTAAGCTAATTACTGGCGTCACGAGACACCCGGCCAGCCTCGCGAATGGCGAAGCCGTTCCCTCGGATCACAGCAATCGACAGACGTTTCAGGAGCCAAGAATACTCTCTTGGATCATGACTAGTCCTTGAAATCCGTCGGCCGAGCGAGCGAAGCGGAGTGTCTTGGGGCCGAAAATTCCGGAGGACTCCACGGCAATTGGAGTAAAGAACAGCGAGTTGGAAAGATGGCCGCACTTGAGAATCTTTCGGTCCTCGGCCTGCCTCGAAGCGTGCCCAGGATTGGCGGCGGACTGAGCGAGATTTCCAAGCGAGAACGTGTCCGAACAGGCAGAATCCCAAATAAGGGATTTCCCCTGCTCGTATGGGAAGGTGGACAACCCGTCTGGGCGTTTGCCGTCCCCTCTATCCAGTCCAACAGGTTCAAGGATTGACGGGATGCCAGCTGAAGCGAGGGCTCTCTGTATGATCGAATTGAGTTCACTGTGACGGGGGGCACGACCGGCACTCCGCCGGCAAGCGAGGGGGTGCAAACCGTACTCGTCAACAGTTCCCCCGCAACGGCATTTGTGCGACTGGCAGATTTTCAGCCCGACACGGAGGGAAATTGCCATTCTCAGGCATTCCTTGTCCACCAGGTTCCCGATGGAAGGGAGAGGGAGAGCCTTCAACCAGACACCGCTGCCTTCGCAGCGACCTGCACGGAGGCAAGCGACGCGGTGTTGATTGGAGACAGCGTTTATTGATCTAGATTTTCGTTACTGTCAGAATTGGCGTGTCAACTCTGATTTCGACATTATTGACACAACGAGTGTCCTTTCAACTTCTTGCTTTTTTTAATTCCATAAATTCGACATGAATAAAAACATTTTACAATTCGAATAAAAAAGTAATCCGCATTCTTCCGTCTCTGGAGAAAACAAAGTCCCAGAAATGACCTAGTTTCACATTAGGGAAGTTGTAGTTTGTCAAATCCAGTAAAATTACAAAGACAGTTTCTTCCACAATTTGAACTTCACTTGGCTCAGATGCCTTAAAGTTCCGCCAAATAATTTCTTAGTCAAAGTTATCAAATAAACCGGTACTTGGAGTTTCAGCCGTTTCCTAACACAAATATCATCAGCTTTTGAAATTCGGAACTCAATCAACAAAATCTGAAAAATTGCCAAAAATCAACTTATTACCCAATTTAGAAATAATATATTAAAATAAAAAAAATATCATTTTAACAAAAATTAATAAAACCAATGATTTAAATCATTTACTAATTATAAAATGAGATGACTATATTTAAATATATTCTCTTTCGTCATTGCTAGACAATCTATGCATGCATCATCACTAGTCTCATTGATCCGCCAGTTACACCAACCCTGTACCACCGAGGCCTCACTCCTCCGTATAGTCCAGCCATAACTAATAGAGGACAAACTACACTCATTTGAACTAAACGACGACTGTGGAGTCACATGTCTCAACATTATCCAACATAGCCAGGAGGAATTCGTCCAAATCTCAGCTCTTTCGATCATTCAGGTGTCATTAGTCTTATTAGCAAAGAAATACATAAAAAGGAAATGTCTTCTGCCTTCAAACCAACAGGACATATCACTCATATTCCAGTCCATTTGGGAAATGGCCCTTTCCATCCCTAAACCAGTGGTAAACCGAAAACTATGCCACACAGTCGTATTTATAGCTCAATATGAGCCCAATAATGTCATCAATCAAATTCTTGAGGTTTTCTCGATCAATTTTATCATTTTAGCTGCTTTCCTGTAAGGAAACTGTCCTTGTTGGGTCAAGAATGATGCTCAGTCTTTCTGAACTGTTTTTATACCCATCGGGAGTTCTTTACAAAACGAGTCAAGCGTTACAAAATTTGCTAAACAATTCAATTCCCGTGATATTTCACGTGTCAACAAGTTGGCAATAAATAAAATGTGTGTTTTTAGATGTGCTTGATAATATTTTTAATTTATGTGTCAAAGAAGGATCTGAAACGTCAAGCTTTCAAAATTTTGGACACGAAAAATGTGGGGATATTTGGAATATTGTGTGCTCTAATTTACTGAATTCGATGATAAAAATGATTCATATTTCGATAACTGAATCTCTGAGGACTCACATGTTGAGTGTTATATTCAATATAGCTGCACTTGAAGGGATTTCTTTTAAATGTTGTGTGATATTGGCTATTTGTTTAGACGGATTTAATGATTCTGGAGAATTATCTTTGCTTAGTCTACGTGCTATTAATGAATTATAAACCAAAAGCCGATTTCTGACAAACATGACGCGATTATTTCTGAAATATTAAACCATTCTTTCGTCATGTTACAACACCACCTCGCAAAAGTGCCTGCTAACGGTTCAAATGTATTTATAAGAAATAATACTTATGAAATTAAGTTTATTATTATTAATTTATTAATTTAGTTATTTTAAAGAATTGGTTGATTTTTTAAAAATTTTGGTCGACAAACACCTTATTCGATTTAACAGTTTTACGATAACTAAATGGATGGAAATTTTAAAACTGTTCACATTTTGTCATGTTTATATATTTTTAATCGTTAAATAATAGGAGGATGAAACCCACCTGATCGAGTGTTTTCGAATTTGGGAAAAATTACTGGACTACATTGACCAATCAAAGCCAGATTTTATTCAAAAAAATCAAAATTTAGCCTTTAAAGATCTTACATGTAAGTTGGCACTACAGTCAGTCGAACTGATGTGCTCAGTCGTACAAATAAGCCAGACAGAGCAACAAGATTACGTTGAAGAAGTTTTTATTATCCTTCCATGATTTTTCAGACTGATTTGGCCCATGTGACGCTTTCTATTATCAATAAAGTCGTCAGTTTATATCCAATGGAAATCCTCGGCCATTTGGTTGCTATTTTTATGTTCAAATTGAATTAGTTTGAGTTCAATCAACAAAATTTGAAACGTTTTTTCGATTCTTTGCCAAATAACGGTTTTTTTCAGGTTTAATATGTTTTAGTGACTCCGACTTTAATCAAACAAAATATCATTTCCCTCACTATTGTAAGTTCCCTTGTCCCGTTTCTTGTCTCGTTTTTTGAGGAATACCAGGAATTGTCGAGGAATTGTTTCGAAAGGTTTTTAACGATTATTAAGTTGTCAGTATTGTCAAATTTGGAGGAATTCTTCTGAACTATTCCTACGACCAACTGTTTGTTAATCGTTTAATCCTAGTCTAATCCACGTGTTTGAGTGCTGTCAAATGTTTTGCCTTTGGTTGAAACAAGTCCAGAGAGCCTGTGGCTGGGAATCATTTCCTTTCATGTTGATTTGTCCTTTAAATTTGATATTTGCTGCATTTACTGATATGAATTTGGTTTTTTTTGTTTTTGGGATTTTAGAGTAATCACGTGCTGAAATCTGCTGCCTTGATGTTTGGGAAATACGTCCAATTGGTGCGTCCCCCGTTGCTTTTTTCTCATGAAAATTTGATGGGATCGTTCAGAGGATTTGTCTCCCAACTGAGTAGTTTATCTACAAGGACAAAACTGACAGGAAAAGTTGTATTTTTGTTGGTTTTTGTAAAGATTGTTGTTGAAATTTGTGTTGCTTATTCAAATTATTTGATTCTTCCTTGGAGTGTTCCAAACGAAAGATTTCAAAATTGGGACGTCCGAAAATCCGAACATTTGTATTTCGTAAAAACATTAATTACTGATTTAAGTTGATAAAATATCTTATTTTTAGTGAAAAATGATTTTTTGTTATGTCTGGAGTGCTGTACTGGATTCATATCTGCACTACATTACGACGGTTGTGCCAAAAGTAGAAATATTTGCATGGACTCGCTGCAGGATTTTATAGACGGAAGTGTTCATTTTCTCAATTCAAACACACTCTTGAGAGGTTGAGTGTCTGTGTCTTTAAATTAGGTGGACTAACTCAGAGGTATTTCGAGTTTATAACTTCGGTCATGATTTGCTTCAAGAAAAATATATCTATTAATATTGTCAAGAATATATTGATAGTATATTGGGGAAAGGTGACTTTTAGATTTTTTGTGAGTGTTTTTGCCCGCTAATTGAGGGCAACGATTATAAATCTGAATATATCTGTTATTTGATTGAAAATCCGTCCACGTTTGATGGGTTGGACGTAGAAAGTTAATTTTAGACTTTTGCAGCTGATTTCAGTGGCCTTTGAACATGTGAATACTTCTGTCTTTGACATGGTAGAACAATTTCTTGGAATATTGCTAAATAAACGTTTTTATACTTTTTCAAAAGTTTGTTGTTGTTTCGCTCAAAGACTCAAGGATGTGTCTTCTGTGAGTGGACTACGCGCTATTTTTGATGTCTTTGAATCCATTTTGAAGTTTCAGTGGCAATTTTTTTATTTAAAGTCCTGCCAAGGGGAATTCCGTACTGAATCGGTTCAAACATTGTTTATTCTCATTTTCCGAGTATTATTATATTTTGTAAATCTTAGGCCTATGAGTCCTCGTTTTTGGAACCTGATATTGAACTTTGTCAGCGAAATGTTATATTTTTAAGAGATTTTATCAACAAAAACAAAATTTTTGAATTTGTATTTTATTGTCTTAGAAAATGCTTAGAAATGCCTTAGAGATCAGTTTTTTGTGTCGTTGAGCGAAAGTTGTCTTTTTTTGATGAAATCTGCAAATTATTCTATCATTGGTGAAGACGTGATATCGTTTTTGTTTGAAATTGCGTCTTTTGACTGGTTCCTATTCAACGAACGAGTTATGGAGGGATACGTCGACTTTATGAGGAGACAATTTACCTCAGCATTGTGTTGTCCTGTGGTTGATTTGGTTTGGAGTCCTTCTTGTAAAGTTAATTCTTGATTATGCGATATAATAGGACTTTTCTTCGTTTTCAAAGACTATTGGTGAATTGTCCTCGGATATTTGTTTATATGAAGATCTGCTGTCGTCGCACAAGCTATGAATTTGTCGTTTTATAAATTGGATATTTTTATGTCAATCTTTAATTCTTATTAATAAACTAATTAATCAACTTTACAAAACATGAGTGGCTTTTACTAAACGTGAAAATATTTTTTTAACACTTTTACTAAACTGTTTAATTGAGTACTGAGCGTTCGATGTAAACAAAGAAAGTTCTTCTTGCCTCTCATCTTTTTTTCTGGCTCTGCAAACTTTCAAGAAAGTGTAGTTGAGCGTCTGTTGCTGACTTAATGTTTGGAAAAAGCTACGATGATCGAACGAGATGTCTTTAGAGTTGTTTTAAGAACATTAGCCTTATCTAACTGCTAAAGTAATTCTCTTGGTATTATTAGTGACCAATCTTTCAATTTCATTACACTCCTTTCGAGGAGATTTTAATCTAGGCACATTTCCAGTTAGAGATTTTACTCGATTTTGAAACAATTTGATAATTGTGTTGCTCGATTTGTCGGAAACGAAAATGTCGGGCTTACTATTAGGGAAATTTCTTAACTGGCCGACGCGGAAGGGTCCGTATTGACAATACTACTTCAAGATCAAGACTACTTCCCAATGGTGTCCCACAAGGCTCCCCTTTATCTCCTCTCCTTTTTAACATTACCTACCTATTACTAATGACCCAGATATTATGTTCTTATCCTATGCGGACGACCTGATTATCGCTGCAAGAGATAAATCTCCTTCTGTGGCTGTTGCAATGGTCCAGTCACACCTCAACCGTGTATGTGATTGGCTATCTGCAAACATGTTGTGTGTGTCTGCATCTAAATCCCAGTTCACCCTTTTCACTACTGATAGAAGATTCAAGGATAGACTGGAACTATTCATTGGAGACAAACCTATTCCCTCTTCGAGTACCTAGAAGATCCTTGGCGTAGTTTTCGACTCCTTAATGACGTTCTCAAGTCACGTGGAGGAGGTTCTAGCTAAAGGTCTTTGGAAGTGGAACGTCTTGAAAGCGCTGTTAAAGAAGAGTCCCTTCCCCCTGGAAAATTGTGTCAGGAAGGTCTACCAACAAGCGATTGCCCCGACGGTTGAGTATGCTTGCTCAGCCTGGAAGTTTGCAATTGCTTGTTCAAAAGCGGAACATTTGAATTCGTTCAGAAGGAAGATTATGCTCCACACTGACACCTCAGTTGGCACCCTTGTTTCCGAAGAGGCGACGCGGAAGAATGGAATTTGTCCTAATTAATTAATTTAATGAATTAAAGAGGCTGATTCTTTATGGGCGAGAGGCTGACGCGATCGAGAAAGAGTTTTAGCGTACTATCGCGAGGGATATCCGCTCAAAAAACATCTCGATCAATTAACTAACTTAGGATTTTGTATATTCTGTTAGAACTTTTGAAAGAAAATATATGACCCAATTAAACTTTCATTTACATATGTGACGTCATGAATATATTTAATTCAATATAAAAGGAAATCATCCGCTTAAAGAAAATGTTCCTTATTCTATTTTCCTTTGCAACTGTGCTTAATAATGAAAGTTCTTTTAATTAAATGTATGTTTAAGAAATAGAAATCGCCTTTCACAAAACCAATGGTTTAAAAATGAGTGTTTCTATTACAATGTAAGTGATTTTAAATGATCTTAAAAGCAATCTCAATGAAGATAAAACTTATATTATTACTATGGACGAGATAAATATCCCAATAGATTATGTAATTTATTTTTCTAAACTATATAATTAAAGAAATTTCAACCAGATCTTCTAAACTATTTGGTATTCAAATTGGTTAATATTCCCGTGGGAGTGGATTTGTTTCCTCGAGAAGTTAGCTATGACAATGGAATAGGACATGTTAACTATAATGGTTAAATTGTTAATTTAATAGATTATAGACTATGAGGATGATTTCAATAAAGCTTCTCCAATATTAAACAACATTTTAAAAATTATTCAAGTAAAAAAAGACGATTCAAGAAATAAACGAAATGGGAATTTGAAATATCCCCAGAAAGAGAAAAAAGACAGTATTAAATTTTAATAAGAATGTATAGTTCTACAATATTGGAATTGAACAATTAACACAATGTTTTAATCACATTGGAATAATTAATTTTTAGTTATCATAAAGATTGATAGATCAGAAGAAAATCGGAGATTATTTGATTTGAGATTGTATTAACGCATTTACAACTAATCATTAGAACAGACAACGATCAACGTGAATCCGAGTATTCTAGAGAAATATTAAATAATTTGATTCCAGAAGGAGTGGTGATTTTGTTAATACATTTTAGTATGAAATTTCACCAAAAAAAATATATCTTAATAATAAAATGGTATGGTGTGTGTCTGTCTGTCCTGTCTGTCTGTGTGTCTTGTCTGTCTGTCCCTGTGTGTGCACACCAACTTCAAATTGGCAATACGATTTCCTCGACTTACATATGAGGTCCTTAAAACCTTCCCCCAAAAAAATTAAAAAAAAATTTTTCTTGCGTTGGTCAAAATGAACAACTACGATGTCCTCGACTTACATGATGAAGTCCTTAAAACCTTCCCCCCCAAAAAAATTAAAAAAAAATTTTCTGCATTTTGGTTAAAATTAACAACTACAATGTCCTCGACTTACATGATGAAGTCCTTAAAACCTTCCCCCCCAAAAAAATTAAAAAAAAATTTTCTGCATTTTGGTTAAAATGAACACACAATGTCCTCGACTTACATGATGAAGTCGTTAACCTTCCCCCCCCAAAAAAATTAAAAAAAATTTTCTGCATTTTGGTTAAAATGAACAACTACAATGTCCTCGACTTACATGATGAAGTCCTTAAAACCTCCCCCCCAAAAAAATTAAAAAAAATTTTCTGCATTTTGGTTAAAATGAACAACTACAATGTCCTCCTCCTTACATTGAAGTCCTTAAAACCTTCCCCCAAAAAAATTAAAAAAAAATTTTCTGCATTTTGGTTAAAATGAACAACTACGATGTCCTCGACTTACATGATGAAGTCCTTAAAACCTTCCCCCCAAAAAAATTAAAAAAAATTTTCTGCATTTTGGTTAAAATGAACAACTACAATGTCCTCGACTTACATGATGAAGTCCTTAAAACCTTCCCCCCAAAAAAATTAAAAAAAAATTTTCTGCATTTTGGTTAAAATGAACAACACAATGTCCTCGACTTACATGATGAGTCCTTAAAACCTTCCCCCCAAAAAAAATTAAAAAAAATTTTCTGCATTTTGGTTAAAATGAACAACTACAATGTCCTCGACTTACATGATGAAGTCCTTAAAACCTTCCCCCCAAAAATCAAAAATTATTTTCTGCATTTTGATTAAAATGAACAACGCGAATGTCCTCGACATTCATGATGAGGTCCTTAAAACCTCAAGCAAAATCTCACGTATTAAGAATATCCTTGATGAAAACGACAGCGAGAATATTAACAATGATGAACTCCCAATTATTCGCGATAAAGAAATTCAATTCATCCTATGTTTTTCTCTTAAAATTAAATGCATATATCATTATCGACCATGAATCAAATTAAAGCTATTATCATATTTTACTTTGACAGAATTGGCAATCACAGATTGCACGACTTTGAATAGAGTGTGCAATTAACAGATTTTGAAAAACTACTTTGATAGTTGAAACCACATTAGCACAATCATTAACACAATTTACCACCAATTGACGCACGACCTTGAATAGAGTGTGCAATTAACAGATTTTGAAATACACTTTGATAGTTGAAACCACATTAGCACAACCATTAACACAATTTACCACCAATTGACAGCGCAATCAGAAAGAATTTGCGTAAAAATATTAACTATTTACTTGAGTTTTTCGTAAATAGAATTTATTTTCGGTATGCCTCTTTTCCTAAACTTTTTATTATTCAAAATAATTTTTTAAATAGATAACCGAAGGAGGAAAAACGAAGCTGAAGAAAAAACGGTCAGCTTAATAAGGTAATTAATTAAATCTTTTTTGTGTGTCGCTTTCTTGCCTGCCGCATTTCCGCCTGCCGCATCTCCCCCTGCCACATTTCCGCCAGTAAAAATAAAAAAAGAAAAAAAAGGAAATTACAAAGGAAAAAGAAAAATTAAATATAAAAAAATAAACCACAAAAAATGAAAAAAAAATTGCAATGACAATAAACAAGGCCCAGGGACAGTCATTAAGGTAGTTGGGTTATTTTTAGAAGTGAGTGTTTTTCACATGGACAGCTGTATGTGGGATGTTCGAGGGTAGGCAGAAGAGAAAATTTATTCATATATGCCAAGGAAGGACGGACGACAAACATCGTTTATCAACAGGCGATAGAATAGGGTTACATTAAACAGGTAGTTTTATACATCTACATAAACTTATAGTTGTTTGATGAAACAGGCCCTCCGCAGGAGCTAGGTCGCGGTGAGCGAAGCGAGCTGCCGAGCTAGTTATTTATTAAAATTGGCACAATTTCCAGACAATGCAACTGGAATGTCAGACCTAAGACTTAGCGCCGAGTTTATTTTATTTATGAGCCTATATTAGATCTCTAAATGAAACCATCCTGACATTAGCTTCATGTTATGGGAAATCTTTACCACTATTCGCACAAATTTTTTTTCTTGATGGCATAGAAAAAATGCCAAAATTCGAGATGATAGAAAAAAATATTGAAAATTGCAATAACGAAAAAACGAAAAATATCCCCAGAGGAATATTCCATTTAATAATGGGAATTGGTTTCTTGATCCGATATTTAATGTAGTTACATTTTCTAACGTTACTAACACAATTTTTCGAATATAATAAGATTTTAGTTATAGTTCTTAATACCGAAAGTTAAACTAGACATCAACAATAAAAAACTCTCTGGATCAATTTTTGACCAAAAAACAGGAATTCTCAATTAAAAAATTGTAACTATTTTAAAATCACTAAACAAAGTAAGAAAAAACATATTAGTACAAAATAAACTATTTACTGGTCACATCTTCTTCCACTTGTATGTCCTTCAACTCATTTTCCCTTTGAGTAAGTCTAAGCATATCAGATATCTGTTCACTGCTCAATGCAAAGTCAGGATTACCAATTGCCTCAAAACCTAGAAAATAAAAAAATGAATAAATACCCTCAAAATTCTCTCCACGTCAATTTTTCCATCACGATCGTCGTCGATGGTCCCCAAAATCAGTCTCAACTTTTCTTCTTTCCTGCAGAGTCATTCAAATGGTCCAAAACTTCGTCAATGCTCACCAACTGCTGCCTAAACAACTCATTGGCTACAAAAACATGCGAAGATCTCCACTCTCGGGTTGGGGAGTGGAGGAAGACATTTTTTCAATCATCTTTGCCAGTCGGCCCCGCAATAGTTTGGAAGCCCTGGTCTCACTCAAAGGTACGTTTTTTTAATCAACAGTCTTTCTAACTCTTCCATGTTCTAAACATATGGTAAACACACCTGTTGATATTCCGTGATCCCATCCTGCAATTCACGGAATTCTCTGGAGGACAAACTCAGATTACGGTGGTCGACTGCCTGAATTAGGAGGTTCTCAATCGTTTCCAAGTCATCACATTGAACGTTGACATGATCCACGTTATTTTCATCAGGGAGTGCGGATATGTCCGGACTCTTCTCACTGTGGTCGTCCTTAATGGCCTCTTCTTCGTTGAGAACAACAACAAGTCTGTCCGTGTTGGAAATAACCTCTCCACTCTCCTCTGCCATCTCAACTTGACATCCTCCTCCTATCAATCCAGAAATATCTATAACCGTGTCTTGGTCAAGGGAAAGAATTGTTTTCTTCAATTTCTCTTCAACAGGTAAATTTGGAGGAACGTAGAGCGCACTCGACAACAACATGAGAGAAGCAGGGACTTGGTGGTCAATATGGAGGTCCAGCCACTGTTGGAGTTGTTGTTTGAGTCGTTCTTCCTCAGTCCAAACACTCGCATTCCTCTGGCTTTACAAGCGGAGACCAATTCTGCTGAAGTGAGACTTTCTACTCCTTCTAATTGGATCATCTGAATTGGTCAGTTGGGAGTACTTTGTCGTCGGCTTTCAGCATTCGGAGCTTAATGCCCAGTCGGAATCGGAGGAGTGGGACAGTCGAGGTTGGATTGATGAGGGTCGACATGTCCAAAAGACGACAAATTGCTATCAGCTGGTCCCTGTTTAGTCCATCCATGGTCAGGTCGTCTTCAAATAATTTACAAAATTTCAAAATTTGAGATGTCTCTGGCATTTCAGCATTGTTGCGGATCTAATTTAATTAATTATTTAAATATTAATATTTACTGTTTTCATAAATTGAACAAATTCTTCTACACTGGATGTTCTTGTGGTGTCATTTTTCTTGATTACTGTTACAGACTCTTCGAGCGTATTTTGTAAGAATTTTGCCATTTCCAGCTTAACTTTAAGCCTTTTCCGAGCCATTTCCTGTTCTTTGGTCTCATTTTTGAAAGTGCTAGGCAGCATATTGGGAAACAATTTTATAAAGACCGGCATCAGCAACTCCAAAAAGGGTATCAAAATAATAATAAACAACGGGACCATTCGAATCAAATCAGCAGTGGTCCTTACTAACTGAAAATTAATGTCAATCTATGCCTGTTTTCTCTCTCTTCTAGTCAGGAAATGCCCACGTAACATTCTTGTCAAAAGACGAACCGATATTTTCAGTTCTATCGCGAAAAGGCGGAATCCGTCGTAGTAATGTTTCACTTCCTTCACAAAGCGGTCTTTAAGAGACGGTTTTTGAGTCTTTCCGACGTCTGTGTGTTTCGGGGATGAGTCTAACGTGGGTTTTTGAGGGTCTGAGAGTTGATTTTCTTCGAGTTTTTTGATTACTTTGTCCAATTTTGAGTTTGTGTTTAAATTTCTGTTTGGTGTGATTAAAAAAATGGCATTTTTTGTGATTTGTGGAGAATTATGGTAGGTTGGTAGAATATTTATTATATTTTGCTTATTTAAATTACTGTAATTATATCTAAAGTGATAAATCAGTAAAGAATTATACTTTTTGATTAAATGAGGAACTCTTTGAATTAACATATGACGTACAAATCAAGTCCAGCACTTAAATTAATTATTTAAACTTAAAATTGATTTTTACTATTAAAGTTAATATTGTATTTAAAATATTATTATAAGAAAGTATAAACTGATAGATTATCTAATTAAAGGCAGGTTCTCGGGCACTTCTACCGTACTTCATACCAACACAGCTCGGAGTTTGTATCCGAGGAGGCGTCGAGGCCTGGGTCCACGGTCTACGTGAGTCTGTTAACTCTTTCACGGATTCCTAACGAATTCTGGCCAAGATCGATTTAAAGAATGCATTCAATTCTGTTAGAAGAGACTGTATCCTTGAAGCCTGCGCCAAAGAAATTCCGTACATCCTACCGATTGTCAACTTGACATACTCCAAGCCTTCTGCGCTTATATTCGGGACAACATACTTGATTCTACCAATGGAGTTCAACAAGGTGACCCTCTGGGACCTCTCTTATTCTCCCTCGCAATCCACCAAACAACGAGATTGTGTAAAACTGACCTTAAAATGTGGTATTTGGATGATTAGAGGAACCCCCAAAGACATCTTGGAAACGCTGAAGTCGCTTGTGTTTAATTTCGGAGCGCTGGGGCTTTAATTCAACTGCGGCAAATGTGAAATTGTGAATTTCAACACGGACGAACTTTCCTTTCGGAAGTGGATGACTGAATTCGACAAACTGCTACCCGGATGTACCTTCCCCCTCAAAGAAGACTTGATTTTTCTTGGATCTCCTATTTTCGAAAGTTGTATCAAAGCTGTTATGAAAGCTAAAATATCGGAATTTTCCCTTCTCTCTGAAAAATTACGTTTTGTGGATAGCCACATTGGGCTCTTTTTATTGAGGAACTGTCTATCTATTCCAAAGAAAAATGTTAGCTGCCGTCGCCGTCAATGCTTCTATACAACGCCGGTACTAGGGGATCTACAAAAAATCATTTATGTCGTTGGATTCTTTATATAAAAACCAGTTAAGAAGAATCGTTGATATATATTGGCCACATATATAAATTTAATGAGTCTTTACGAGATGTGCAGTTCGCGACCTATAAGAATCGATGTGCTGAAAACCCGACGATTTTATTCGTCCCTTCATTTTTGTATCGCCCCTTTATTTCGTAATATTACTATTAAGTAATTATTAGAAATTTCAACTCACCCTATCAAGTATGAGGGCATCATGGTCGCTAGAGACATAATCAATTATTGCATTACATAATTCGAAATAATTTTCTCTCTGTTTGGATTTAAATTGTTAATTAACAATCAATAAAGTTTCAACAAGAAAACTTCTAGTCTATTACAAAAAAAACATCATTCTTTTCTAACAAAAAAATCCCAAAGTCTTCTCAACAAACTGGAAAGTCAAAAAATCCAAAAGAGACCTTTCACCTTTTTACGCCTAAGAACAACCAAGCGACCCTAAATGCGCTTTCATTGTTCAAAATGTAAGAGTCGGGTTACCAGACGTCTCATTGACTGCGAGAACAGTCCAGACAGACCACAGGACCTATTAGACGAGGCGCTAGATCTTCTTCGTTCGTTTATCAGTCAGGGGACACAGCCCAGAAGATCCGTGAATCATAGCTTATATTGACTTGTGGAATTGTAACGTTTGAATTTAAAATTCATTTGTCTTTTATTTGTTGAGGCTCATTCTTGAATACGCGACCAACTACAGCATTCACTGTTTAAAAAAACAAAGCTGACTCGACATAGAAAACACTCTGGTTTTTCAATTATTATCTGTCATGTATGTTCGGAACACTTTTAAGAAGTCTATTGTAGATCCACTGACTTTCAGAGCACTTACAATCTATGAGTTTCATGGACTTAGAAAAACTCAGGCTTTATAAAAATAATTTCCAAATTTAAGAAACAGTAATCAAAAAAATTAGTCATAATAGTTGTAGAGGATTAATTGTTCTTCATGATCATTGGAAAATTGCTGAAAGACCTCTCTTCCGCAAAACAATATAGATCTTCAATCTCGTAAAAATCCTCGTTTTCTATAGCCACAATCGGTTCCATTTTTTGATTCGGTTAGATTTTAACCCGTCCCGATACAGTATTTATACTTGCTAATTAGTGAAAATTAAGTTCGCTGTTAAATTTCTTTTCCAATACTTCCTTTTTTATCCTATAAACGATATTTTGTAATTTAGCAATTAATGAAAACTTTTTTTATTTACGACCTCCAATTTTTATTAATCCTAATTTTTCACTGATTGCGACTGATTTTAATATTCAAGATCAAATATTTTTATAATGATGCATTACTTTTGAACAATTGCCGTCGAGACTTCCTGTGTTTTTAGGGCCAAGACGCTTGCTCATCTTAAAAAGCTTGGCCGTCTGTGGACCTATCGCTCCAGAGATCCCAGGAAATTTATATTCCTTATTCAGAGGATCTCGCTGGCTGTTTTACGCGGGAATTGTCTTTCAATCCTTCAAGCCAGTACTTAATAGCTAGGTTTTTTAACAATTTTCTTGGGTTTAAATAAATAATTGCAAGCTTTTTTTTAATTAGCATGTCGAAATATATTTGAGTTTATAATCTGGGAGAAAAGATTTGAGTAACTATCGTTTGAAAGTTAATAAAAAGTGTTAAAGTGTTAAAATATTGATTATAGAAAAATCGTTGTTATTCTGGAATCATAATTATGTTCTCCTTTTTAATTATGTAATTTGACCAGACAATAACTACATTTGATTTTAATAATTTCTAAAAACTATTTTATCATTGAAGATATTGAAATTAAAAAATCTTTTTTGAGTCGACAGGTTACAGCGATCAAAAATTTATTAAATAGTTATTAAATGACAATATTCATAGTACTCACAAAGATAAAGCTCACATACATCATTTCGGTCCTCCTCAATGATTCTGAAAACATTCGTATGTGTGCATCCCAACAATTATCGCCTAATTCAAACACCAAAGGAGATACTTTTCAGGGTTTTTTAAGGGCAGATAGTGCACATAAAACTCTATGCGTTATATACACTAAATTCGGAATTATCCTGCTTTAAGAATAAACATATCAATATTAATTTCAATCTGATTATATCGTATGTCACCGGTTTTATAGCCCACTGGGTTGGATAACCCACCTACTGACATATTTTATAATAATAATATTTTTCATATATTTAATTTCATTGGAAAAAATGATTTTCTTAATTATTTTATAATTTATTGTTCTTTTTTTTTAATATTTTAGCGTGAAAACTATAACTTTTTATTAATAAAGTTTAAACTGTGAAAATAAGTAGAGTTGTTCAATAAAGTTCATTAGAATATGGTTCTTTTGAAATTAACGACAAACCAACTTAATGAAATAAAAAATTTTGATGACACCACTACTATATATCGATAAAGAGAAAAGGAGAAGGCTCAGGACGCTTAAAAATCGTTTTTGCTTCAAAGTTCCTGAAAAAACGTATATAAAAGTCAGAAATAAAAAACTGCGTTTTTTTACTCTAGAAGAAAGTGAGCTAAAGTTAAAAATTATTGATTGTAGATTTAGTGGATCTAAGAATTCAAACCTTAACAGCAATTATGGATGGGTCTTTTTTAATAAGTCTTAGTTGGTTGTTGTAATCGACTCCTTTTCCAAATTTGCAGTGGTAAAACTGCAAAAAACGAAATCAGCTGAAGAAATAACAAGAAAGTAGAGCAGAGCAGAAGAATAAAAATTTCAAAATACACCAATCTGTCGGAACGCTATCTGTTTACCCCGATCGCCGTGGATACCTCAGGCGTAATCGTGACAGGTCACTCATTTTCCTCAAAAAGCTGGGTCGTCTGATTTCTCGCAAAAGAAACGACACGCGTGAGTGTGGATGGCTCTTTCAGAGGATTTCCCTTGCCATTGTACGTGGAAACTGTTTCTTCTCCATCTACGAGACGGGGAAGTCCTCTTGTTAACTCTCTTTTCTCTTTGTTTTCTTTTAAGAAATAAATATTTTGATAAAACAAGAAAGTTAAAAAAGATTTTCTTCTCAATCCGACCCCCGTTTATCTTGCAAACAGACAATGGGAAAGAGTTCAAGGAGAACAGAAGATCAAATAATGCATTGTTAATGTTCGACGGAACAAATCCAGAACTAAGTGATGAGTCAAATTCGAATTATTTTAAAAATGACGATAAATAAATACCCATTATATGACAACTGGATATAAATAAGTACACAGTTTCAGAAAAATTTGAAACTACGTGTACTATTAATAAAGATATAAAGAAAACCTATCAAACGTGCATTTAAGTAGATTAAAAAAAATTTGATTAAAAATTTGATTTTTTTAAATGAATTAATTCTTATTTTTTATTGACTCCCATTAAATATAAATAAAATTTTATTTATTTTAAAAATGTAAAGCACAAATGAATGATGTGTGATTTATGCAACAGGCAGAAATATAAAAAATAATAAAAAGGAAGAAATTAAAGTTAATTATATTTTCTGATGATTTTTAGATTATATTTATGTTTTTTTGGTATTTTTTCGATGGTGGGTTATCCAACCCGGTGGGCTATAAAACCGGTGACATCGTATATTTACCAAAAATGTAAATTTAACGCCGGTCTCTCGTGGAGAAAGTCTCAATAGCGCAGGAAAGGGGTATGCAGTGGTGTATGCACTGTGCCCGTGTCAAATCTCCGGTAAACCTACGGGTTTATGTTGACATTTCTTTCATATTTTAAACTGGATGTTTGTAATATTTTTAATAATATTTTGTAGCACCATCTTTTCTACGAAATCACGCTGGCAGGATATAGTTGGCAAATACTTTCTGGTTTCTCGACTTTCTTGTAATATTCCGAGAATATACACTTAACTGCGATCCATTTATTGTGAGCTTCAAAAAACGTGGATCAAAGAACAAAAAGCCATTTGATGTCAACTCACGGACAATCAAGTCATTTCCATGCTTTTTTTATAGGATTTATTTATTTATTGAACCAGAAAACCACCGCCAAAAGAAAGAAGAATTCAGGTGATCCCAGCCTCCCTCAGCAGTTCGCGCAGCCTCTCTCCCGATGTTCCGCCGTTGTCCCGACGCATTTTCGGTACGGACGGGGATTTTCAGGACGAACCTCTCTGTTGTTCCAGGCTTTTGGGATAATCTCTTTATCGGAGAAAGTATTTAGCAGTTTTGCCGCTTTCAACCGAATTTTGTCGATTTTTGA
>NW_021829936.1:27500-32500 GCF_006345805.1 Octopus sinensis | reverse complement strand
GTAAAAGAGTAAAGAGTATACATATGATACACACATATCTCTGTATGTGTACGTGTATTCGTGTGTACACGTGTATGTGTGCATATTTGCATGTGTATGAATGTGTGTGGTTGTTTGTGTGTATGTGTGTGTGTGTGTGAGTGTGGTGACACCGTTTCGACTTCCGACAGTTAAATTCACTCTTGTCACATACTTTGATTTAACCAATCATAGACTGGGGACAGCGGCGCAAATTTTCCCATAAAGAACTTGAAAAGTCCGTTATTTCTTTCTTTCTCACGTGGTATATACTCTCGACACAGGCATGCTGCTGCCTTTCTCTCTCTCTCTCTTTCTCTCTCCTTATCTTTCTCTCTCCATCTCTCTTTCTCTCTCCCTATCTCTCCCTCTCTCTCTCCCTCTTTGTCTTTCTCTCTCTCTCTCCCCCTCTCTATCTTTCTCTCTCTCCCCCTCTCTCTCCTTCTCTCTCTCTCCCTTCTCTCTCTCTCCCCTTCTCTCTCCCTCTCTCTCATTCTCTCTCCCTCTCTCCCTTTCTCTCATTCTCTCTCACATTCTCTCTCCCTCTCTCTCTTTCTCTCATTCTCTCTCACATTCTCTCTCCCTCTCTCTCTTTCTCTGCCTCCTTTTCTCTCAATGATAGAAAGTATCTGATTCTGATTTTCTACCTTGGCAGTAATCATATATCAGGTCTTATTGTGCTCACATTTCGCTCTCTTTTGATAGAAGTTAACTATTACTTCGGCGTAGCCTCAACAGAATTTTCGCCAGTAAATATATATATACGCTTAACATATTTTCTGTTGCCTACGATGACCATGTATCTATTTGCACACATTTTGTTTTACAACACAAACTAACCCGTTTACACGTAAATATGGTAAGTATGTACGTAGATTTTTCTATGATATTTCTACAATATAAATTACCTAAATTGATTTATTGATGTGGAGTTTTACATTTCTGTAAACTGTTGCAGATTGGTATGTAGAATTTTCTATGTTTAGATTCTATATTTAACCTGTATTCTGAGACCAAATTTATGGAATTACGGTTGCTTTATCATTCTAGCAAAATCCGTTAAAATCTATATTCTCTATTGGCAAAGAGAAAAACAAAACAAAAAAAAAATCAAAACAATTTTTTATATAATGGAACAAAGCCTTTCGCAAGTTTCCTATATATGTATACACACACACACACACACACGAACATATATATATGAATATATGTGTGTGCATAAATGTATTTATATATATGTCTGTATATATACGTGTATGTATGTATATGTGTGCGTGGATATGACCCACAAATCTCTCTCTCTCTCTCTCTCTCTATATATATATATATATATATATATATATATATGTATATATGTATGTATGTAGATATTTATGTGCATATATATGTATATATATATGGAAGTCAGAACGCCATGATGGACCGTTAGCTCCTACACGCATTTTTTTCTCTCCTTGTTTCTTTTCTGTGTATCTTTGTATCGAAGAGCGTAGGCTCGAAACGTAAAAGACTTGTTCTATTTCTATTCCTGAGCGCCATACTTATATATTTGTTTGTTTGTACTCCACCTGACTTCGTCTTTTGTTTATTTTCGTAAACCTTCCCGTTATATATATATATATATATACATATAATATGTAAATTCTTATGTATGCATCTCTCTCTCCCTATATATATATATATAGGCGCAGGCGTGGCTGTGTTAAGAAGCTTGTTTCCCAAACACATGATTCCGGCTCAGCCATGTTACCCGTTTACTATTACTGGAAGAGTTGTGGGTGTAGAGTCCGCAGCAGGTCTGTATTAAAACCCATACGGGTCCGAAGCACTTAAAAGATTTTGGTACACCCATATTCCGTATATATTCGAGTAACATTCGATCTCATGTAAAAGCCTACTCCCTATTTTGGGCCAAGAAATTGAGTATTTTCCCTAGACCCCTAGTATTTCATGAATAACAGGCTAACATTCATTCATTCTATGGTACCTTCATTTACAGAATAAACCAAATATCAGACGATATCGATAAGAATGATACATCAATCACTCATGTTGAATGTATATCATCAATGCTGAAAGTTTTAGCTGAGAGATGATTGTGTTGAGAAGGATCAAATACTTGTCAAATTCTTTATTAACAAACCTGACAACCATCCTTTCCTCTTATTCTCCCTTAAGAAGGACACTCCACCGCGACAGTGTTTCTCCTTCTCAGACACAACGAAATATTTTTCGTTTATCTGTTGTCTTTTACTTACTTCAGTCATTAGACTGCGACCATGTTGGTAGGGTCTAATTTGGGGGAAATTTGGTTGCTGTTTCTAGTAGATTGGTCGATCTACCTATAGTCTTCTTCCTTGCCTTGTTCTGTTCGTTGGTTTCAGCCAAAAGCTATGACAAGTGGATGACGAAAAACGAAGGTAAAATACAAAAACAGCAACAACGGGAGTGTCGTACAGTTTCTACGAGAAAATATGGAACACTTCGAGCTGAAACTTTTCTCTGATGAAGGCATCTCTTTGAGACACTCCACAGAACTGGTTCCGATTTTGTCAGACGAAATCAATACAACTCGGAATGACCCATTAGTCATTCTGATTTCCATTGATTATATTCAACGAAAATACCATAAATAGCATCCTCCCACCAGAAAAACAAACAAACAAAAAGAAAACTATGTAATTCTTTCATGACATTGATCAGACAAGCATATAACAGGCTCTGCTGTCACTATAACTGGAGGTGATGGTGGTGGCGGTGGTGGTGGTAGTGTTGTTGTTGTTGTTGTTGTTGTTATTGTTGTTGGTAGTGATGGTGGTGGGGCTGCTATGTCTAATCAGGAAGTTTGAAATTAAGTTCTTAGCAAAACAAACACGTTCTTAGTCTTAGAAACAAAAGCAACACACACACACACACACACACACACACACACACACACACACACAACCACACACACACACACACATACACACACACACACAAACACACACAAACACACACACACACACACACACACACAAGCACAAGCACACACGCACGCACGAACACACCACACACACACACACACACAAACACACACACACACCACACACACCACACACACACACATAAACACACACACACACACACACACACCACCACACACACACACCACACACACACCACACACACACACCACACACACACACCACCACACACACACAAACACACACACACACACACACATACACACACACACACACAAACACCCACCCACCACACACACACACACAAACACCCACCCACCACACACACACAACACACACACACACAATTACGAAGTAAACCCATCAATAGTCTTCCTAATTCAATTTACTTCCAAATGTGCATCGCCGTAACGCACCACCAAATAGTTCCTACACACTCTCTCTATACATTCATAGACCAGGCTTTCAGTTCGACTTCGGTTCGATCTAAGTATCTGGTGTTGATAAGCCACAACTATAGCGAAATATCGGTATCCACCGCCCTTGGTTCGATCCAAGGGGAGTTTTCTCACCTGGTCTACAACTGACTCTCAGGTGTTTTAACACTCAGCGTCTTATACATGGAAGAGTACATAATGCCTGAATGGATTCGAACTAGGAATTTTAATATTTCTAATCTAAGAATATTTCGTCTTTGGATTTGGTTTGCAAGATTCTTTATGTGAGTTCGTGTGTTGAAGCATATTCTGTTGTGTCTGGGGAGAGTCGTTTTCTTTTTGTGCCTTATAATTTAACACACTCACCGGTAAAATTTCCACTTATTTCTTATTTTTATTTTCCTAAAACTTTCGTTGAGTTTTGCAATCTTTTCAATAGTCAAGACTATTGAAAAGGTTGCAAGACCCAACGAAAAAATTTGGAAAATAAAAATAAGAAATAAGTGGAAATACCGGTGAGTGTGTTAAATTATAAGGCACAAAAAGAAAACGACTCTCCCCAGACACAACAGAATAATCTAAGAATAATATCACTCTTAACCTCTAAACATGCGTATCCTACATAAACTTAAGCAGTTGAACCCTTATATGATTTTTAAAACAATCGCTGAACCCATATTTATATTTTACATGCAACCTCATCACCCTAAATAAAACATTAGATGAACAAAATTTTTTTAGAGAAAGGACTTGTTTATGCAAGAAAAATATTTTGGTTTCAAATTTTGGCACAAGGCCAGCAAATTCGGAAGAATGGATAAATCGATTATATCGATTCTCCAGACTTAACTGGTATTTATTTTATCGACACCGAAAAGATGAAAGACAAAGTCGACCTCGGCAGCAATCGAACTCAGAACGTAAATACGTATAAAAAGGCCAGTAAGCATTTTGTCCAGTGTTCCCACGATTCTTAAGCTCGCTGCCTTGTGTAAGAAAAATACATTAAAATGAAATTGTATCATTTTTCGTTTTATAGAATAAAGATTTTGCGTTAAATTTAATAAAAAATCATATGTAATGGAAATCCACTATTTTTCATAGAAGTACTGATCGGCGTTACACATAGATATACCTATTTCTTTATTGCCCACAAGGGGCTAAACACAGAGGGGACAAACAAGGACAGACATAGGTATTAAGTCGATTACATCGACCCCAGTGCGTAACTGGTACTTAATTTATCGACCCCGAAAGGATGAAAGGCAAAGTCGACCTCGGCGTAATTTGAACTCAGAACGTAGCGGCAGGCGAAATACCTATTTCTTTATTACCTACAAGGAGCTAAACACAGAGGGGACAAACAAGGACAGACATAGGTATTAAGTCGATTACATCGACCCCAGTGCGTAACTGGTACTTAATTTATCGACCCCGAAAGGATGAAAGGAAAGTCGACCTCGGCGTAATTTGAACTCAGAACGTAGCGGCAGACGAAATACCGCTAAGCATTTCGCCCGGCGTGCTAACGCTTCTGCCAGCTACCCGCCTTTAGATTGAACTCAGAACGTAGCGGCAG
>NW_021829936.1:0-25000 GCF_006345805.1 Octopus sinensis | reverse complement strand
TACGATCAACGGAACAGCTTGCTTGTGAAATTAACGTGCAAGTGGCTGAGAACTCCACAGACACGTGTACTCTTAAGGACTTATTCTTTGTAAGCCTAGTATTTATTCTATCGGTCTCTTCTGCAGAGCCACTAAGTTACGGGGACGTAAACACACTAGCATCGGTTGTCAAGCGATTTTGGTGGGGACAAGCACAGGCACAGACACACACACGCACATATATACGACGAGCTTCTTTCAGCTTCCGTCTACCAAATTCACTCATAAGGCTTTGGTCGGCCCGAGGCTATAGTAGATGACACTTACTCAAGGTGCCACGCAGTGGGACTGAACGCGGAACCATGTGGTCGGAAAGCAAGTTACTTACCACACAGCCATACACATTTCACGCATGTTCGTAAACATACACCCGTTCATTTAAATACTCACGTATATTTGTATAAATTGGGAACACATTTTCTTTCAGTTGTGGTATATGAAGGAATCGGCAATTTAATTCTGAACCTTATTTATAAAGGATTTTTTAATATATTCCCTTATTAATTTGACATGTTTAGTAAGGGCATTAAAGTACTTAAATCCTTTAGTTCATAAAGTTTTCGACACCTTCACAGCCCATCATCAAAATGAAGCAAAGTTAATAATAGCGTATTGTATATGCGCTTTGCAGTAGGTTTCGAAGGATCTACGGAATATCGTAAGAACCAATAAAATCATCAACTCCAGATTTTAAATCATAAATCTGTGATTTCTGGTAGGTTTCATGATTTATCGATGTGTGATATATTCCCATGGTCCTTTGCGGCTTATTTCAAAGCGTGCGAATACCATCATAACTGTTACTTTATCCTGATCATGAGTCCGAGAAGGTCTCGAAATATTGATCTTCTCACGACGGCGAGCTGGCAAAATCGTTAGCACGCCGGGCGAAATGCATAGAGGTACTTCGTCTGTCTTTATGTTCTGAGTTCAAATTCCGCCGAGGTCGACCGTGCCTTTCATCCTTTCGAGGGTCGATAAATTAAGTACCAGTTATGCACTGGGGTCGATCTAATCGACTGGTTCCCTTCCCCAAAATTTCGAGCCTTGTGCCTAGAGTAGAAAAGAATATATCTTTATTTTTTTTAGCTTTTATTTGTTTCAGTCATTAGACTGCGGCCATGCTGGAGCACCGCCTTGAAGAATTTTAAGTTGAATGAATCGACCTCCAGTACTTTATTTTTTAAAGCCAGTTACTTATTTTACCGCTATCTTTTGCCGAGCCGCTAAGTTACGGGGACGTAAATACACCAACACCGGTGTCAAGCGGTGGTAGGGGACAAACACAGACACAAAGGCACGCACATACGACAGGTTTCTTTCAGTTTCTGCCTACCAAATCCACTCATAGGCTTTGGCTGGCCCGAAGCTATTGTAGAAGACACTTGCCCAAGGTGCCATGCAATAGGACTGAACCTGAAACGATGTGGTTGGGAAGCAAGCTTCTTTCCACACAGTCACCTCTAGTTGTTTGTCGCGTGGAATGTGCCTGTAATTCGAAGGTACAGCCTTCTCCCCCACTGTATCACACTGTTTCTGCCTGACAGTTAACAAACGGTGGGAGCAATACAAATTGCATAATGTTTTGTCCTATTCGCCCTTCTCTTCTAGATGTAATCTAGTGACGGAGAGGTTCTACCTGATTGATTCAGCATCAGCTGCAAGGTGGAGGCGCAATGGCCCAGTGGTTAGGACTCGTGGTCGGAGGATCGCGGTTTCGATTCCCAGGCCGGGCGTTGTGTGTGCTTATTGAGTGAAAACACCTAAAGCTCCACGAGGCTCCGGCAGGGGGTGGTGGCGACCCCTGTTGTACTCTTTCGCTCCAACTTTCTCTCACTCTTTCTTCCTGTTTCCTATCCTCGACTTCCTACGCAATCGCTGAGCCTGGATGCGCAATCATCCATCCGTCGATGCTCTCGGTGTCGGGGGTTGACCTGCTTTCTCTTCTGCGGGTCTTACAAATAGCAAAGGACCACGTTTCGGACTTCTCCCACTACACTCTGGGACGAAGACCGTTTCGCTCAACAAACAAACAAGCGTCAGCTGCACTGTACAACGTAGAAGCCGTCAGTGACGACTCGTTGGATTTCTAGTTTCTACGGCTTACCTCATCACACTCACCGTCTGAAAAGATTTCGCACAAACATGTTTGCTTTTGCTTCAGCCGTACTCGAATAATTGCCAAAACCTATAACACGTCGTCGCTTTATCGATTATTTTCACTTGGCGCTGCTCAGGAAACTTTTGACCATCGTTGAATCAAAATCATATAAAACCTAGTCAGAAACATGGCTGATTTTAAAATGCCTGTTGTGAAAGCTGTAGCCGTCTCCCTAATATTGATTTTTTGTGTGTGTAAAAGTTGTAAAATGAATTGAATTTATCATAATATAGTACCGATATTTATATTATCTACTCTGTTGGGATGTTAGACTAAAATGAACTTAGAATTGGTGAAAGAGAAGTATTATTATTATCTCCTCTACAATTTGAACTTGGGAATAGGAGGTAGCGAAGATGCCTTTCTTATTATAAAATCGCTCATTCTTAATTATGTAGATACAGTCTTTGATTGTATCGTAAAACAATTGGGATATTTTATTATCTCTGATATTTTTTGAAAATTCTAATATATAGAATACAATATTTTATTTTTAAAAATATATAGTGTTGCACTTGTGATTGTGGTTTCGATTCTCAGCCGATCGTTGCTTTGAGCTGTCCCGGGCAAAACACTTCATCTCACGTTACTTTGTAATCACTTCGACATCTGACATGTTGCACGTTGTGCACCTGTACAAGCAATTTCGATTTGATGGATATATATATATATATTATATATATATATATATATATAATATATATATATAAAGAAGTCCGTCGTATATATATATATATATATATTTATATATATAGCCGTATTTCGTCTGCCGTTATGTTCTGAGTTCAAATTCCGCCGAGGTAGACTTTGTCTTTCATCCTTTCGGGGTCGATAAATTAAGTACCAGTTACGCACTGGGGTCGATGTAATCGACTTAATCCGTTTGTCTGTCCTTGTTTGTCCCTTCTGTGTTTAGCCCCTTGTGGGTAGTAAAGAAATAGGCATTTCGTCTGTCTTCGGACTCTGAGTTCAAATTCCACTGAGGCCGACTTTGCTTTTCATCTTTTCAGGGCCGATAAAATGAGTACCAGTTGAGCACTAGGGTTGCTGAAATCGACTTGCACCCTCCCCCGAAATTGCTGGCCTTGTGCCCAAATTTGAAACCAATATTTAAAAGCATCAAGGCAGTAATCTGGCAGAATCGTTGTTACCGTGCCGGACAAAATGCTCAGCGGCATTTCATATGTCTTTACGTTCTTGTGTCAAATTTTACGAACAATATTATAAATGATCCAAATTTGAGCACAAGTCTAGTTATTTTGAGGAGTGAGTGTTAATCCCCAAAGTTCATCCCCTCCTCACCGTGGTGGGGACGCCGGCAACGGGTAGTGTCAGAGCTATGCCGTCGGAAACTTCGGTTCCTGGTAGGGCCACCCAAGGCAGATTAGTCTGACACCAAGTGGTATTGGGGCTACAACCCGGCAGACGTGAAAATCCTCGGAGTGTCTGTTTCGGCAACCGGCGGCTTCTCGGTCGTTCTGTCCCTGCGTCTGCGGACAATCTGCGGCAAACAGGATGTCTCCACATGCGGGATTGTTGGGGACCGCTTGTGAAATCCACATATTCCCACGAAACTTCTTGCATGAGTAGAAGAAGCCGACTCAACCCGCCTAGGGTTAATGTCGCCACAAGTACAAGTAGTAAGTTAGTACTTGACTGATAATTTTCATTTATCGAAGGGAGAAAAGCAAAGTTGACCTGATTTGAACTCAGAATCTTAGAAGTCGGAGCGAACACATTTTTCTAACGATTCTGTTAGCTCACCAATAAATCAATAGAGACAATCTAGAGTGATGCGTGCAATGTTTAGGATTGTTAGCGGTTAGAGGGAAATATTATTAAAAATACTATATCTATCTATCTATCTTTCTATCTATCTATCTATAACATTGAACAAGTTACTGTTAAGCAGTAATTCTATATATAACAACTATAAGTTTAGTTTTGTAGGAATGTAGTCACTAAATTCATTTCCAGGTTATCTAATAACTAGTGGGCGATCGAATTAGTTTTCTCTTTTGTATTGTCCCTTTTGTGTTAAACATTTATCTACGAATTTATGCCTCTATATCTGGTCGTGTCTTTATATGTATTTATATCTAACTGCATCTGCCTATCGGTCTGTCTATATATCTAATTTGTAATCTCCTGTGGCGTCATATTCTTTCTTATTCCACATTTTCTCTCTTTCTTTTTTATTTTTTATTTTTCATTGTATTTTTGTTTTTCAAATCTCTCATTTCTCTTTCCACCATTGCGCTCATCTGTGCTTTGATAATTTTCGGTTCTCATCTGCTTTTATTCAAATGATAAGAAGCAAACGATAAGTTTACTACCCAATCACGCCATATTTACCATCGGAGTACATTGATGAAAACTAACCAAATTCTCAAGGTAAGCCGAATATATATATATATATCCATATATATATATATACGCCAGTGTGTGTGAGTAATATAAGTATATCTTGATGGATGTATACATACATCTATCTAGACAATTTAGTTATATTGTGACAAGAATGAAAGGATAGTCTCCACTATAAGTTGCTTTTTCCTTTTTCGTTTTGTATTGTATGATTTTCCCCCTTTTCAGACAAGCATTTCTCATTTTCAGAAAGACATAATAAACAATGATTGAAAGTTCGTCTACTGACACCAAAGATAAGAAAATCGATAAGAAATTTTTTATAAAATACATATAACTATATAACAACCATTCTTTTCAACAATAACTAAACGACAAAACAATTATAACAAGGAAAAAAAAAAACAAATGTCGACTCGGTGTAAAAAGTTTGTTATTTAACTTGTAGGATCTCCATAATGTGTTCACAGTTTGTATAATGGAAGCAACAGTAACAACAATGGCACAAAGTATTTACTACCAGCTTTAAAAAATATCTGAATTTCTTTCTAAGTCAATTTTAAGATGTTTTCTATTTTTTTTTTGTGCATTTTAATCGCTACACAATACATCTCATTCTGTACACTGGCGTATTGGATCTCTTCGGTTTGAACGGCAGTTTTTAACATAATTTCTAGGTAACTAAAAAAAATTTTTAACTTCGTATACTGGTAGAATGTGTTTATAAAACATCTTTTTCTCTTGGCTTTATTGAGAAAATTCTATAGATTGTAAGATATTTGTTTTTTTTCTTCAACTTCTGCAATTTCAACCAATCACTGACGTCTATTGAGGTAAAAAAAAACATTCTGTGCTGTATGAATATGTCCCTCGTTTAAGAAACAGATTGGGTTTATTTACATTTGTGAAGAAAAAAAAGATACCCTTCCCCCACCCCTAACCCTTAGACAATTTGAAATGCAATAGATCGATACTAGGGTCATAATTATGGGTGACAATTTCATATGACACCGCTAGAAAAAACTGCCGTTCAAACCGAAAAGATCCGGCGTATTTGATAGCATATACGATACACTTTTTATCTCAAAAAATGTCTCGAAAGATTACCCCCTGTCCTATGTTGGGTCTCCTAAAAGCTAAATGTTGTGCCAGACGCTCACTTTTCCTTGAATATTAACTCCTGAAATTAGGGTGCGTCTAATTTGCTTGTGTGTGTTTTTTTTTATATACCGTTAAATACGGTATATAGCATCTACTTTACTTAGCTAGGTATTGAAAAACAACAATTCACTTTTACGATTTCACTGAACATTTTTCATACATTTACAAGAATAACGTTCGGCTGTTTATTTCAGAGATAGAACGAATTTCTAGATGATTTAAACACATTTTCCGATATATTTAGAAAATCTGACGGAATCATATAATCCCTGTACACGCAGCAGATACATTCAAAACAGAATTATTGATATGTCACTTATATTTATAGGAAAGTATGAAATACTTTGAAACTATTTATTTGTGCTGCTGACAGAAGGAAACGGTAATATTGTGTATATTTTGACAAGAACAGTTCAGTTATTTTTAGAACTGGATACTTTTAGAAAAGTCGAAATACCTTTAGAACTAAATCTCTGTAGACGTAAGAAAATATTAGATACTTTATCGAGGAATATTTATAGAATTTTATTTAACCATGTCCAGACAGACTGATCTAAATGTCTTAAGTAACGTGCAGATCCGATCAGAACTGTACGGGACGTAATCTTGTTAGATTATCGTGTTGAAACGTCCTTTTAGCTCTGAGCAAATCAGCCTCCGAAAGCCAAACGTTCAGCTTGGGCAAACTGAGCAAGCATTCGTGAATATTACACTCTCTCCGTTGTTTATAGCTGGGACCTTACCACAAATCATCAATATTTAGCGGTTGCTGAAATGAAACGTAGTTGAACGGTGGACGGAATATGTTAGTGACAGGATGCGAAATTTGGATGGTAGTCTGGAATTTTATCAAACCTGATCAGCTCCCTCGATCATATTTGAACACTAGGTGTTCACATGTGAAAAGGTAAAAAAAAGAAGCAAAACACTTTATTGTTTGAAATAACAAGTTATGGGCGGAAGGATGATTACGTAGTCAAGAAATTTGTTCAGCAATTATGTAGTTCAGGGTTCAATTCTACCGCCCGGAATTTTAGGCCAATGTTTTCTATTTCTTATTTCTTTATTGTCCACAAGGGGCTAAACATGGAGGGGCAGACAAAAGGAATAAGTCGATTACATCGACCCCAGTGCGTAACTGATACTTAATTTATCGACCCCGAAAGGATGAAAGGCAAAGTCGACCTCGGCGGAATTTGAACCCAGAACGTAGCGGCAGGCGAAATACCTATTTCTTTACTACCCACAAGGACTAAACACAGAGGGGACAAACAAGGACAGACAAACGGATTAAGTCGATTATATCGACGCCAGTGCGTAACTGGTATCTATTTAATCGACCCCGAAAGGATGAAAGGTAAAGTCGACCTCGGCGGAATTTGAACTCAGAACGTAACGGCAGACGAAATACCGCTAGACATTTCGCCCGGCGTGCTAACGTTTCTGCCAGCTCGACGCCGTTTTCTATTTCTATCATCGCCTCGGCTCGACTAAAGCCTTGCAAAGTAAGTTTAGAAGACGGAAACTGTGTGGAAGCTCATCAAAAGAATTGTTGTTGTTTTGAGTTGGTGGACTTAAACCGCCACCTCACATAACATCACACCTGACTCATGGGTGATTTTAGCGGACCCCTCCCCTCAAGCATTAATGTAAGTTCTCTAATCTGAGAACTCCCTTCTATCCTCCCACAAGTTCTAGGGGTCCCGAAGGTGGTGACAGGTACCTATTTCTTTACTACCCACAAGGGGCTAAACACAGAGGGGACAAACAAGGACAGACAAACGGATTAAGTTGATTACATCGACCCCAGTGCATAACTGGTACTTATTTAATCGACCCCGAAAGGATGAAAGGCAAAGTCGACCTCGGCGGAATTTGGTGACAGGTACCGTCTTGCTTCCTCTAGCTAAGCGGTATTTCGTCTGCCGTTACGTTCTGAGTTCAATTTCCGCCGAAGTCGACCTTGCCTTTCATCCTTTCGGGGTCGATTAAATAAGTATCAGTTACACACTGGGCTCGATGTAATTGACTTAATCCCTTTGTCTGTCCTTGTTTGTCCCCTCTAGGTTTAGCTCCCTGTGGGCAATAAAGAAATATATATTCTTTTCTACTGTAGGCACAAGGCCCGAAATGTTTGGTGAGGGGGGGGGTAGTCGATTAGATTGACCCGGTACGCAACTAGTACTTAATTTATCGACACCGAAAGGATGAAAGGCAAAGTCGACCTCGGCGGAATTTGAACTCAGAACGTAGCGGCAGACGAAATACCGCTAAGCATTTCGCCCGGCGTGCTAACGTGTCTGCCAGTTCGCCGCCATGACAACCTATATTATGAAAGACAAGTTTCACTTTGTTAGAAGAATCAAATCAGTGAAGGTCAGTGGCTACAAGAAAGAACAAAGTGGTGCCAAAACATACCAATACTATATACATGTATGTGGATATTTTATACACTTTATATGCGACAACGGACGGGGATCCATTATGTACATCACACACGCACATATATATGTTCATAGGTGTCTACCTACCTACCTATCTATCTATCTACTCATCTATCTATCTATCTACCTACTCATCTATCTACCTACTCATCTATCTATCTATCTACCTATCTATCTACCCATCTATCTATCTACCCATCTACCTACATACCTACCTATCCATCTACCTATCTACTTATCTTTCTACCTACCTATCTATATTTATCTAAATGAGTAACTACCGGTTTCTATTGCTTTAAGACAATGATCTAGTCATGCAAAAATAAAAGGGGAAAGTGAAATAAATAAATCTTCCATGATATTAGTTCTGTTTTTCACATGGTGTTGTATTTCGTTTTCTTCTGATTATTGCTGGACAACAATTAACAGAAGTAGTAGATAGTTGTTAGTGGCAGCAGCAGCAGCTACACTAGTTATAGCTTTCGGTGGCTTTAGCATTTGTCCTTCTAACAAGTAGAAGTTGTGGTGACTATAACAAAAGGTTGCAGCAGTGTTGCTGGTTGTTGTCTTCGAGCCACAACAGTTTAAACGTGATTGGTATTTGGTTAAGATATTTCGAGGCTAATGTAGTTTCACACTTCTCTTTGAAAAATGCATTTAAAAAAAAAAATTTTTTTTTTGGTTTTCTACGTTTTACATGTCGGAGATATCGAATATGCAAAAAAATTTTAATTTCACCCCCACCCCCACCATTAAAATTTTTTTTTGTTTACTTTGAGATCGTAGCGAATTGATGAACATATGCAAATCGAAATTAAATACAGATAAAAACATTGAAGTGAAAAGAATTCGCGTTTTACTTGTGTTTGCCTAAAATAATCGTAAATGATAATTGAATGTAAATCAAATACACGCCATTTTATGAGAAACAAACATTACTGTTTAATAATTAATGTTATAAAGTTTAATAAGGGGCTCAAATTTGCATATTCGTAATCTTCGACATCTAAAACGTAGGGATCCGAAAATATATTTAAAAAAAAAAAAAAGAAGCATTTTTCAAGAGGAGATGCGAAACTGCATTAGCTCCGATATTTCTTTGTTGATGCACTGCTGTTGGATTATGTTAAGTTAAATTATAACAGAGGGAAAATCATTAAGTTTGATTGTTTCTTGCTTACAATTGCGCCTATATATATTTACTGAGCCCTACTTGTCTGCATCCCCGTATTTCAATTGCAGCATCATGCGTTGTCACAAAGTCCCTCCCACCTGATCAATGTAAGGTTCTCCGCATCCTGAGCATGTTTATGGCATAGATTAGTTTTTCAGATGAAGTGGGTTTTTTATTTTTATTGTGAAGAGTTTTCCTTGTTTAAAACGGAACCCTGGTCCTTCTTTCAGATTAAAAGTAGGGACTTCTAAATTTTTTACTATTGGTCCTGTTGTCATTGTGTGAAGTTTGGCCTACATTCTTTTTTTTCATACTGGAGCACCGCCTTTTGTCGAGCAAATCGACCCCAGGACTTATTCTTTGTAAGCCTACTACTTATTCTATCGGTCTCTCTTGCCGAACTGCTTAGTTACGGGGACGTAAACACACCAACATCGGTTGTCAAGCGATGTTAGTGGGGTCAACACACACACAACACACACACACACATATATATATATATATACATATATATATATATATATATATATATATATATACACGATGGGCTTCTTTCAGTTTCCGTTTACCAAAATCCACTCACAAGGCTTTGGACGATCCGAGGCTATAGTAGAAGACACTTGCCCAAGGTGCCACGCAGTGGAACTGAACCCGGAACCATATGTGGTTGGTAAGCAAGCTACTTACCACAGAGCCACTCCCGCGCCTTTGTTAGTATTTTTTCATCGATTTGCGTTGCTCTACTCTTTATGTTTAGCGGATTTGGTTCAGCCTGGGCTCCTTGTTCAGTAGCGTTATATTTTGGAATATAATGTTGTAGGCCTCATTGTTTTTGAGATTGTATGCGGAAATGTATGCTAGGATTTCGACTCGTTTCTTTGTTTTGTTTGTTTTCAGCTCATGGATACAGAATGTCTTGGTTCGTTGTATTCTCGTATCGATTAAGGTTGTTAGGTAATTCCAGCCAAAGAGTGTATCTTTCAATTCTTGGAGTCTCATGTCACAGATTTTTGTAGCGGATAGTATCATGTAGATCCTTCTGGCTTGGTTGTAACGGACATTTATTCTGGTGTGTCACGAATGACGTAAATTGAATGGATGGTAATTGTTTGAAATCTGTAGGTTTATTGTAAACCGTTTCTATTTGGTTGTTGATTCTCTTTATTAAGATGCCTAAAAATGGGAGTTGGTTATGGCTATATTCCATGGTGAATTGAATAACTTCATTAATTCCATTGAGGGTTGCTTCAAATCCTTTTAGTTTTCCTACGCTTTCATTCCATAGAATGAAGCAATCTACGAAATGTCTTTTACAGTTTTCTGGTATGTATATGAAAAAGGAGTTTCCATATTTTCTTAGTAGTTTTTGTATAATGTAATCCCTAGATGGCCCCTAATTAGATTCGTTGCGGAAGTGGGGAAGGCTGTTTTCATTCCCATCGCAATTCCAGTAATTATTTTCTAAAATAAATTTTAGTCCTCTTAAAAATTTTTTTCATCCGATAGGGTGGTTCACCTGCATAATTACCCAACCAGAATTTAATGGCCTCAGTTCCTAAGTCGTGAGGGATGTTTGACTAGGGATTCACTACGTTGAAAGATACTGTCAAAGCATTTTTTGGTTGACTGTTTTCGGGAGATGGCTTTACATATCTAAGTTTGGGTGGGCATTTTGGGTTATTGGATGTGCACTGAATCACCGAGAAGGAATAAATTACTCGAAGTACTAAAATTATGAACCCTTTCAGTTATAAATTACTGGATTATTTAATGTATAGCTGTAGAAAATTCTTTAAGATTTTATAACTGAAAAGGTTCATAATTTTAGTACTTCGAGTTACTTTTCCGATCATTCAGCTGGTAATTCGAAGCTTGTTCTCTCTTGAATTATCAGCTACATTACACGAAATTTATTAAAAAAACACTAATTTCTTAATGTTCTTTCTGAAAAATAAAACCCCCAAACAAACAAACGAACAAAAAACAAACCAGGTTGTGTGGTAAGTAGCTTGCTAACCAACCACATGGTTCCGGGTTCAGTCCCACTGCGTGGCATCTTGGGCAAGTGTCTTCTGCTATAGCCCCGGGTCGACCAATGCCTTGTGAGTGGATTTGGTAGACGGAAACTGAAAGAAGCCTGTCGTATATATGTGTATATATATATGTGTATGTATGTGTGTGTGTGTGTGTGTGTTTGTCCCCCTAGCATTGCTTGACAACCGATGCTGGTGTGTTTACGTCCCCGTCACTTAGCGGTTCGGCAAAAGAGACCGATAGAATAAGTACTGGGCTTACAAAGAATAAGTCCCGGGGTCGATTTGCTAGAGGCGGTGCTCCAGCATGGCCGCAGTCAAATGAATGAAACAAGTAAAAGAGTAAAGAGTATATATAGAGGGAGAGTTTACGAAAAAAAAAACAAAAGACGAAGACAGGTGGTGTACAAAATAAGCAGATGTATTAGTATAACGCTCAGGAATAGAAAAAGTCTTTTACGTTTCGAGCCTACGCTCTTCTACAGAAAGGGACACAGAAAAAACAAGGAGAGAAAAAAGGAGGGAGAGCATACACACCTAGATGCGTTCATATACGGACGTTCTTGTTGTATGTCTATATGTGTCTACAGTCAAATGGTAACATTTTGCACAGCTCGCTTTTATATGAGAAATAACTATTAACTCTCAGAGCAGTAACTTAACTAATGATGTTACTTAATCCTGTGTAGCTTTGATGGAACGTATTTTAATGACCAACTAATGTGCACCTCCTTTCCCAGGAACTCAAAATGGATGAATCCTAGACGTTCTAATGATTCATCCGTTTTAACGTCTTGCAGTATTTGTCTTCGCTCTTCACGTCCTGAATTCAGAATCTCGCTGAGGTCAACTTTGTCTTTCAGCTTTCTTGGGCCGATAAAACAGAGTGCCAGTTCCAAGGCATTGGACTAAGTTCGCGCTTTGTAATCACGATTCCGGGTTCAATTCCACTGCGCAGTACCTTAGGCAGGTGACTTCTACAATAGCTCTGGATCATTCAGTGCTTTGTGAGTGAATTTGGTAGACGGAAATTGTGTGGAACCCCATCGCGCGCGCGCGCGCGCGCGCGCGCGCGCACACACACACACACACACACACACACACACACACACACACACACACACACACACACACAACGAATGGTTTATACTTGGTAGCTTACTGGTAAAGCACGGTCACATTCACAGTGTTCGTTATGTATAAGGGATTTGATCAATAAGTATACAGACTGTTGCTATAGTAACGAAGCTAAAGCACGCAGAATGAAGCAGTTTGGCAAAGATTTACCTTAAACTTTGCTGCGCATGCGCGCTAAGATTTAACGCTCTAGTTCACTGCCGCAGTTAACAGCAGTGCTTGGAAGGAAGGTATGTAGCACGTGCTCGTTGCATTGATCAAGACAGAGAAAGTTGTCATGGCAATACCTGCTCGGAGGCCTACATAAAGATGCAGAAAGTGTATGGAGAGAGGTGTATAAGCTGCACGCAAGTGTACGAGTGGTTCAGACGTTTCCAAGATGACTGAAAAAATGCCGATATTGACGAACGTTCTGGGAGACCCGCAACCAACAGAACTGAGAAAAGCATCGCGGATGTGCGTGCAGCTGTGAGGTTAAATCGCCGAATCACCATCCATGAGTTATTAGAGGATGTACAGATTAGTTACGGTTCAGTTCAGTCCATTGTCACTGAAGATTTGGGTATGAGAGGCGTGTCTGCCAAGTTTGTGCCAAAACTGCTTTCAGCTGACCAAAAAGACACTCGGGTTTCAGTTGCACAAGATCTCTCTGATTGTATTGAGAACGATGAAAACTTTGCATCGGCCTGTATAACGAAGCTTTTGGCAAAATTTGATGTAGATTCTCTGCTCAACTTCCTCATGGTCAATGCACCGATCACATGGTACATAGTTTCCTTTCAAGCACTGCTGTAGACAGCAGAAGTGAGCTAGAACGTTACAACTTAGTGCGCATACACAGCAGAGTTTAAAGTCATTTGCGTGCTTTGCGTGCTTTAGCTTCGTTACTATGGCCCCAGTCTTGATACTTATTGAACAGACCACGCATGGTAAATGGAAGATAGAATATTTATTCATCACTTCAATTGTTTCGGCGCATCTAGCATCGATCCCTCACGAGTGGGATACTTAACTGGTTCAGGAGCATCCGACGGTGCAGATGCCTTTTTCGGGTGATAGATGTAACTCGTTGAAATAACAGTTCCGCAATGTAAGTGTTTGTGTCTGTTTTATGGCTAAGGTCAGTGGCTGTAGAAATATTTTTAGGTATGGGTATATTGGAAGTTGTGAAAGGAGAAACCAAATGAATGTTAAATTATTTAGGAATAAGAGTCACAAGTAAATATTAGGGGATTTTATAGGTTAAGGTTTAAAAAATAAACTAAAGAATTAACATTTATCTTATAAAGTGTTAAGGAGAGGTTGATAGAAGAGATATATAAGGGTATGTGTTAACGATCGTGGAGGTCCTCCTAAATAATTATATATCCGCTATATCGGAAATCTACATTTGTTCCATAACTCCCGTGTCGGCTATAACCTTGGAGCCCTGGTAATCCTTTACAGCACTTAACCAACGTACATAGTCGTTTAGATTACCTTTGAACTAAACCCCAATATTTTGTGTGTATGTATGTATATATACACAAACCTCGGGCTTCTTTCAATTTCCATCTGCCAAATCCACTTTGGTCGGCCCAAGACTATAATAGAAGGCATTTGCCGATGGTGACACGCAGTGGAACTGAACCTGGTATCATGCCACACCTGCGCCTATATATATATATATATGTATATATGTATATATATATATGTGTGTGTGTGTTCGTGTGTGTGTGTTCGTGTGTGTGTGTTCATGTGTGTGCGTATATATATATATATATGCGTGTGCATATATATATGTGTGTGTATCTATCTATCTATCTAGGCGCAGGAGTGGCTGTGTGGTAAGTAGCTTGTTTACCAACCACATGGCTCCGGGTTCAGTCCCACTGCGTGGCACCTTGGGTAAGTGTCTTCTACTATAGCCTCGGGCCTTGTGAGTGGATTTGGTAGACGGAAACTGAAAGAAGCCCATCGTATATATATATATATATATATATATGCGTGTGTGTGTGTTTGTGTCTGTGTTTGTCCCCCTAGCATTGCTTGACAACCGATGCTGGTGTGTTTATGTCCCCGTTACTTAGCGGTTCGGCAAAATAGACCGATAGAATAAGTACTGGGCTTACAAAAGAATAAGTCCCGGGGTCGAGTTACTCGATTCAAGGCGGTGCTCCAGCATGGCCGCAGTCAAATGACTGAAACAAGTAAAAGAATAAAAGAATATTGTTGTATTTCGGGACGGTCATTTTCTTTTTGCCAAATAAACACACGCTCTAGATATTCGTTCTTCAGTCATTTATTACTGTTCTTATTTCTAACTCATGTCTATTGTCCGGAAATCTTTCGTCACACATCCGTTATTTCTTTAGCAACACTTTCCGTCCTCGCGTGTTCTTGTTCCGCTTAGTCAATGATATTCTATGATGTGCATCCTTATATGCTTATGCGTCTGTATTTGCATGTGCGTGTACATGTGTGTCTCGTTCTTAGTAGCACTTTAACCCTCCCCACCCCCCTTTGCCTCTGCTTCTGTCCTTGACCCCGACTTTTGGTACCGTTCTTGTATCTCTCTGTGTTTGTATTCGCCCACACAGTTGCCATTGCGGTAGTTGTTGTTGTTGCCGCTGTTGTTGCTGTCATTGTTGATCGCGTTGTTGATATTGTCTGTGAAGTTACTCTGTGTGTGTATATGGGTTCGCTTCCTATGTTGTTTGTATCCGTACCCTTTATACAATTTTAAAATCTATTTCTTATATTTGACAGACACACACACGCATACACACACAAGCATAGCTGTGTGGTTAAGAAGTTTGCTTTTCCACCGGTTTTGGGTTCAGTCTCACTGCGTGGCACCTTGGGCAAGTGCCTTCTACTATAACCTTGGGCCGAACAATGCCTTTTGAATGAATTTAGAAGAGAACTATGTGGAAGCCTGTACATATGTATGTTTGTATTTGTGTGTGTTGGTTTGCTTATGTCCCTGCAATCTAGCGATTCAGCAAAAGAGATAGATACACATAAATATACATGCATATGTATTTATGTGTATCTGTATATATGTATATGAATACTATTTCGTCTGTCGTTACGTTCCGAGTTCAAATTCCGCCGAGGTTGATTTGCCTTTCATCCTTTCGGGGTCAATAAATTAAGTACCAGTTACGCACTGGGGTCGATGTTATTGACTTAATCCTTTGTCTGTCCTTGTTTGTCCCCTCTGTGTTTAGCCCCTTGTGGGTAGTAAAGAAATATATATATATATATATGAATATTTGCGTATGTACGTGTATGTATACATGTATGTAAATGGATATGTATATGTGTGTGTGTGTGTGTGCCTGTCTCTCTCTATGTATCTATATATATGTACGTATGTGTGTGCGTGTCTATGTATACATATAAGCAAAACAATAAACCAACGAATACACAAATAAACGCACGAATGACTAGAGAAAGGTATATAAAACGTCGAATGTAAGATTTATAACTCAGTGGATACGAACGGCGGCCATGAATGTCTTTCTCCGTGGTGATACGGTAGAAACATTACAAGGAGTTACTTCCAAAATAACATCGATACTGTAGGACCATAGAACGGTGTATAAACAGAAGCGCTCTATGACTGTTAGAAAAACAAATATTCAGGGATAATAGAAAAAAAAAATGATATTTCTCCTTCAATTTGGAATGTTTAATCAATTGTGATGTGTTCATATTTGAATTAATTCTCTTCTCTTCTTTGTTGGATAATATTTTATATTCCACGAGATGAAAAATAAAATAAAAAATGAAGGAAAAAAAAAACGAGAAATATTAACATTTTCCGTCCATTATGTATTTTTTCCTTCTTATTTTGTTTCCTCCTATTGAACCAAAATCAATCACCTGAAATCTCCCATCACTTTCTGTATTAACCCCTCGCTACCACTAATGAATTAAAAAGGATAAAGATGGTCGTTTGCAAATATCTCTCGCTATTGAAGGACTTACAAATGTTTAGAATTATTTTTTTAACAAAAGAACTCTCCACCCGCCGGAGAGAGAAAAAGAAAACAAATCAACGAAAAATCAGAGAGAGAAAGAGAGAGAGAGAGAAAAAAGCCAATGGATTATTTTTTTTCATCTCCCTTATACTGTATTGAATTCCAACTAAATTACTTTGGACAAAGGAAGACGGTAAACATCCATTTCATTGCAGACGTCACATCCACACAAGCTTTTTTTTTTTTTTTTTGATTCACCAAAAATCGACTTCCATAATCTCTTGATTTTCCTATGCTGTTGCGGTTTTATGTCGTCTTCCCATTTCCGGCAAACTTTTTCTAAATAGCACGTTGTAAAATATTCAAAGTCACGATATTCATGCAGTGTGTGTGTCTCTCCCTTTCTCTCTCTCTCTTCCTCCCTTTATATCTACCTCCTCTCTCTCTCTCTTCCAGTTATTTTTTTCCTTACTGTCCCCTGTATTTATTTTATGTCACTGCATTTGTCTTTCCCCTGTCTTTGTCTGCTTGTTTCTGTCCTCGCCTGCCTCTCGTATATATATATTTACTTCGCTGTTCGCTTCATTGTTTCTATCTTTTACTTTAACCACCACTACCACCACCACCACCGCTACTACCAGCCACTCTCCCTGACTATTCTTCAGTACGCCATCTTTTCCTCTCTCTCTCCCTCGCTCTCTCTCTCAATCCACATGACACTGTTCACTAGATATTTTCCAAAGCGCATTGCAATAATATTATGCGTTGATTTGATCAAGGAATATTTCTGCTTTCGTTTTTCTTTTTCACCTTTACTCAGCTATGCTTGTGTGGTTAGGTGGCTGGGTGGTTATGGTTTGTGGCCGTGGAGGGAGACGCATATCAACCAATCTGTTTTCTAACATTACTGTAGTTAGGAAAGCCTGTTAAGGTGTAGCAAATAAATATGTGATTGTCAGCAGCTATAAAGCGTGGAATGTAATAGTTTAGAGCAACCATATTTAGTTTTTTAGTATCTCTTTTTCTTTCTAAAATATTTTTGCATTGTTCCCAAACCGGTTCCCAACGAAATCAATAATAATAATGATCATAATGAGGATAATCCTTTCTACTATAAGCACAAGGTCTGAAATTTGTGGGGAGGGGTAAGTCGATCACATCGACCTCAGTGATTGACTGGTACTTAATTTATCGACCCCGAAAGAATAAAAGACACAGTCAACCTCGATGGAATTTGAACTCAGAACGTAAAGACGGACGAAATGCCCCTAAATATTCTGCCCGGCGTGCAAACGATTCTGCCAGCTCAATAATGATGATGATGATAATAATAATAATAATCAGTAGTAGTAGTACTAGCAGTAATTCTTTCAATTATAGACACAAGGACTGAAATTTTTACTGTCGGGCCTACTCGATTAAATTTTTATTCTTATCGACCCCAGCACTCAACTGGTAGTTATTTTATTGACCCCAAAGGGATGATAATAATAACGCGAATACAAAAGACGTCATGACAATGGGGCAAGAATTATCCACTAGGCGCACTGTGGAAACCATGGTCTACAAAGAGCAAAGACCTGGTATGTATAAACACCAGAAGGAGTCACCAAAAATGAGAATTGCAAAATCCTCTGGGATGCAACGATCCAATGCGATCACCCGACCAAACATCGGAAACCAGACATTTTTGTTATTGTGAATAAAAAAGAAAGAACACGAATGATAATCGACATAGCATGCCCTGGTGACAACAGGGTCAATGTGAAAGAAGAAGAAAAAATAAACAACTATGCGATTTGAAGTGGGAAATACGAAGGTTGTGGTCAATGAAGAGAGTAGACGCGATACCAATAGTAATCGGTGCTCTTGGAAGTATCAGCACTCAACTGCCAACATGGCTGGAAGAAGGTCGGTGCAAGTGTGAAGGTAGAACACCTACAAATATCATCATGGCTTGGAACTGCAAGAATTTTCCGCAGTGTTTCTTGAAGCATGATCAGTAAACAAGTGTCACCTTATTTTGCTGGTTGTGGACTGTAGACACTTTCCATCATACTCAGTAAAATAAGCTGTGAGTTTTCATATAATAAAAATGATAAATAATGATAGTAATAATAATAAAGCGAGGACTGTTCCTGCTATTGTATGCTGACAAGTACTGCCCACGTCATTAGAAAAACCCTATCGATTTAAATGTCTGTCTATTACATGAAGATATTTCGCTACTGTCCCCTACCACTTCCCCTTCTCAGTCTTTCAGTCATATTGTAACATCTGTTATCCTTCACTCGCCGTAAGACGTAACAAACATGCAGATTAAAATAACGATAATAATAATGATATGGTTCTGCCTGTAATAATTTGTGCATTGGAAACTGTAGTAAAGGTATAGACAAATGGTTGTAGGAGATTGGAATAGAATGTTCTGTAGAGCTTCTAAAGAAAGTTTGCCTCTTAGGGATAGGGAAGATTATCAGGAGGGTCTTTATGAGAGATTACAGAAAGTTGTAGATAGAACAGGGTACAGGTAGTAATCCGCTGCCCCATAAATTGTACCAGGAATAAGAATGAACTGGGGTCAAATCAATCATATAATTATTTCTTCTCTAAGCACAATGCCTTGAAAATTTTTGGAGAAGGAGGCTAGTCGATTATGTCAAACTCAGTTTGTAACTGGTACTTATTTAATCGACCTCGAAAGGACAAAAGGCAAAGTCGACCTCGGCGGAATGTGAACTCCGAACGTAGCGGCAGACGAATTACCGCTAAACATGTCGCTCGGCGTACTAACGATTCTGCCAGCTCATCGCCTTGTCAATAATAATAATGAAGGGCGGCGAGCTGGCAGAAGCGCTGGCATGCCGGGCGAAATGCTTAGCGGTATTTCGTCTGCCGTTACGTTCTGAGTTCAAATTCTGCCAAGGTCGACTTTGCCTTTCATCCTTTCGGGGTCGATAAATTAAGTACCAGTTACGCACTGGGATCGATGTAATCGACTTAATCTGTTTGTCTGTTCTTGTTTGTCCTCTCTGTGTGTAGCCCCTTGTGGGTAATAAAGAAATAGGTATTTTGTTTGCCGTTACGTTCTGAGTTCAAATTCTGCCGAGGTCGATTTTGCTATTCATCCTTTCGGGATCGACAAATTAAGTACCAGTTACGCACTGGGGTCGATCTAATCGACTGGCCCCCTCCCCCAAAATTTCAGGCCTTGTGCCTAGAGTAGAAAAGAATAATAATAGTGATAGGTTACAACAAATACATCTTTTGGTAGATCAAAGCATAATTTCATACTAGTTATATTATTTTCCTCGTTTCTTTTTGCACAAAAGAATTAATTTCATTTCATTTCATGTCTTGATTCTAACTTCTATCGTCGTTGGGTATAGGTTTCCAAAGGGCCAATCGTTGGTTCACAGTATTTCTAACCCTAACAGTGAATAGGGACTGGTTGTAAGTTGGTGCAACATCATGCATCGACATATACCAGTTAACGACATCGATATACACATGCAAGCATGAATGCACGCGTATATACAGAGGTGTGCATATATTATTAATGTTTGAGAGATATATATCTTAGGAGAGCGTTCTGCCTAGTAAATACATTTACGACTAGCTCTTGTTTTATATATGATGTGATATTGTGAGTTGAAAAATGTTCCGTAAATAATTGAAGCAATCAAAACTCCCTTAAGGGGGTTAAAAGTAGAAAACAACAAAAAACAAATGAGGAAGATAAGTTCATTAAGTTCATTAAGATTTGTCGATCGAACTTTTAAAACATTGACAAAGAATATTTGGGACTAATACAGTTTCGCACCTCACTTTGAAAAATGCATCGGTTCGTTCTTACGATATCGGGCACGGTAACGCGGCGGAGGCGGACGTCAAAAGGCGGGCGTCAAAAGGCGGACGTCAAAAGGCGGGCTAAATCGGGCAAACGCGGGCGTCAACGGGCGAGCGATGCATTTTTGTGCAAAAAAAAAATTCTTTTTATTTCCCCTCACTTCCGCCCCAATTAAAATTTTTGATTTTGTTTACTTTAAAGAGATCGTAGCGAATTGACGAACATATTGCAAATCGAAATTGAATACAGACAAAAACATTAAAGTGAAAAGAATTTGCGTTTTACTTGTGTTTGTCTAAAATAATCGTAAATAAGAATTTAATGTAAATTGAATAAACACCATTTTACGAGAAACAAACATTAATGTTTAATAATTAATGTTATAAAGTTTAAGGGGCTCAAATTTCACCCCTCCCTAATTTTAAATTTTGAACTTTTTCATCCATTTATTTATTTGTCTATTTATCCCTGTTGTATGTTTGCGGGCTCATTTAGTGGTTATGCAGGGTTCAATGGCAGTAGGCGTGCTCGGATTGCGGCGAAAACTTACAGGGACATGTAAAAGGAGGCAAGGAAGCAACTGGACTAGGTTTGAAACCTCCATCTCAAAAGCTGTGGTTACTAGGGCAACAAAACCCAAACTTTAACAAGTGTTTATCGTTTCTCTCTTTCGGATATCACCCTGTCTTCCTCGATCTCTCTTTCCTTCCTTCCTTCCTTCCCTTCACTTTCTCTCTATAACGACGTTTGACAGCTTCCACTCTCTTTTCCTCTCCGCCTTCTCCCGTCTCTCTCTCACTCTTTCTCCCAAACTTCTCTCACTGTACGTCTGTCTGTATCTATAGAGAGAAAGCGTTGACAGCCGCAAAAGTTTAAATATTCCCGCCACAGGTCTTATTGAACGATGAATTATTATCGCCCACCACCACTGCACAATCATGATAACAGATATTATTAATCAGATATATTGTGTTAATTTATATATGTATATATATATATATAATAATATTATATTATATATATATATAATGTGTGCATATGTGGTCGGATTGAGCTGAAAATATGCACACTTATGTTAAAGGTGCTGGCGAGTTTGCATGGAAACTTTGAGTTTGCTTAATTGAAAGGAGTGACCTCCAGGGCAAAATTCCTCATCTTTTAAAATGTGGTCCGAGTAGACCCGAATGAAATCTGGCTATAATAACCAAACAAGTAAAACAATAAAAAAACTTTGCCATTTTAATCCCAAGCAAGGCCGGATATCTCTGTAAGTCTATTACATATTTGTGAAAAGGGTGGACGTTGTCTCACAAGCAGTTGTGCAGCCAAAAGTATTAGTAAACGTGGTCGGATTGAGCTGAAAATTTGCACACCTTTGTTAAAAGTGCTAGCGAGTTTGCATGGCAACTTTGAGTTTGCTCAATTGAAAGGCGTGGCCTCTTGGACAAAATTCCTTATCTTTTAAAATGTGACCCGCGTAGACCCGGATGAAATCGGGTTGTAATACCGAAATAAGTAAAACAATAATAAACTATTTTAATCCTGAGTAAGGCCGGGTATATCTGCTAGTCTATTCTATATTTGTAAAAAGGGCAGATGTTGTCTCACATGTAGTTGTGCAGGCAAAAGTGTTAGTAAACGTGGTCGGACTGTGCTGAAAATATGCACACCTATTGAATTCCTCAACAGCCAACTACCTCTCTGACTTCCATCTTATGACCTTAGACTGAAGGTTGGTGTTCTTGTTATGTTGCTGGAAAACGTGGAACCACCAGAACTATGCAACGGTACTCGTCTGAACATCAAAAAAAAAAAAAATTGGGACCTTAATTCTGACGACAACCATTCTGAGCGAACCGTCCGCTAGCGTGACAAAGTTATTAACCCCCATGAGCCTTAACCCTTCCGCTGTGCCATTTTTATTTACGCAAATGCAGTTTCCCGTAAAAGTATGCTTTGCAATGAGCATCAAGATGGCACAGGGACAGTCGTTACACTGAAACTAGGTAAATAGATTCTTCGAACAGGGACAGTCAGTAGCGACACCTGCTGGGTCTGACTACGCTGCATTGATGAAGGGCAAATACCCTAAAACATGTCTGAAGCTGTCTGACTGGCAGGATGAAGCGGCTGACCTCCCCTGTTCGAAGGTTTATAATGGACGCAGGTTGTGTGTCAAATAGCTAGCTTGAGGCGGTGGCCTCTTGGAGCTGATCAGCGACAGCTTTAGTCTTATATTTATAAGACTGCCATATAAGTATGGCAATAACTATTAATTTCCAGTAACGCTGCCGTAATCTCCTTTAGAGAGACTTAGTAATTTTAATATTTCTAATATACTATATATATATATATATATATATATATATATATATATATAATATACACTCCAATTACTGTGTGTATGGTGGTTATTGTAGTAGGTTGTGCACTGTAAAACCGTGATAACTGTACAAGTCTGACTTAAATATTACACAAAACGAAATACACCGTAAATAAAATATTTACTTTAAGTTTGCCTCTCTTATGCCAATCCAGTTACAAACAATAATAATACAAGGTTAAAACTCCTTTGACACGAAAAGACATGGCTTTTTATCAATCAGTTTTTTTAGCTTCGTGTATTATAACCTAATATTTATAACTGGATTAACCCTATATGTTATAAACTTATATACAACTGGATTAACCCTGCATATTAAAATCTATTATTTACGACTAGATTAATATTCGAAATGCATCGTTTCTACAAAAACTCATTTACATATTCTCGATGCTTCCATTGTTACTTTCTACAGGTAAACATACAAACCTTAGAATATTTCTATATATAACACAGATTGGAAATTGCAAACGATATGAATAATGCATGAATAATCTGAATTTCTCGTATTCCATGCTTTGTAGAAATTTATAAATAAGAAATGGGTGTTATATTATGCATAAATTAAGATAAAGGCAACAAATACACTTAATTCTCTTGTATATAAGTTCCATTCTATTCATCGAAATAAACTGTTCTATAATTTCGTTATGTAATGGGTTTCATAGCCTCATTTGCATCGGCGAACTTTTCTCAATTGAAAGAAAATCGAAGCCAAATTGTCTTTCCCAGCTTTGTGATCCATAAAAATATGTATTTAATTGACTCGGGGTGAGATTTAATTGCTAGGCCAGTTGGAATTAACTCGCCCGGCAGAAACACATTTATGAAATATATGAAGCATTTTTCGTCTATCAACTCACTTACTCGAAGCACACGGTTTTTGATTTTTTTTTATGTGTGAAAACTCCAGGGTATAGATAGTTGTATTCAAACAGAGGCCCATAGAGATCCTTTAAGAATGGTTAGTAGGTAACCAGAGATGATAATTTTGTAGCCTTCATATTTCTCATGTCAAGAAAGTTGAAAATCAAAGCTTTGAAAGCAAATAGATTCTGCATTCATTCAGTAGGCATAAATTCTCTTGCTATTTCTTTGTACGTATGTATGTATTGGGTGCGTGCGTGTGCATGGGTTTGTGCGCGCGTATGTGTTTTTATGTATGTAAGCCACAGAATCGCCCAAAACTAGACACCAATATCTAAGCGTCATCCAAGACTAATGAGATTATCTACGAAGAAAACCACAATCAATATCCTTAATCTCCACAGACACTTTCCATTTAACTAGAATGAAAGACGAATCAGAATAATGAGACAAAGACTTGAACAATTCACAAACAAACTTAGTGTAATGTAATGTGTGCAATGCAACTATGTATGTGTGTATATATATATATATATATATATATATATATATATATACATACACACACAATGCAACTATGTATGTATATATATATATATATATATATATATAACATACACAATGCAACTATGTATGTATGTATGTTATATATAATCTTATATATAAAACTCTAGTTGTGTGAGTGTCTGTCCCCTTCGATTTAGATTCTAACTCCTCCCACATTTTGCGGTGCAGTTTAACCAAATTCGGGTATCTTATAGTCGTGATTCATATCGAGCCCGTCTGACTATTAGCGCGCGTCAACGATGAGTCTACGATTTTAAAAATAATTTAACATCATTTTTTATTCCATTTAATGCATAAAATGCATCGTGTGTCGATGGCGGCGGAGTTGGCGTCCACGCTCAAAGCTGCACCTGTTTGCTTCTCCCCTTCTTCCCTCCCTCGTGAAGCTGTGGGGAAGAGTGTAAAGAAATCAACGTCGTAATGCGTTGTGAAGGAGACCAGCGTTCTTTTAGAACAACGACTTCATGGCTTGAAGACACCAAAACAAAATGGCTAAGAAAGCCCGAATTTATAAGGGAAGTAACTCTCTAAAAATGCTTATATAGTTATTTCCCTTACAAACCCGAGCACACGCCGGGCGATACTGCTAGTATATATATATATATATACATACATACATCTTTCCTTCTCTTTGTTTCCGACGAAGAGCTCCGCTCGAAACGTTAAACCCTCCTTCCCTTCTTTCCTGAGCGTCAAATAATACTTTAATTGTTCCATGTCCTCGCATTGCTGTGTTTTTTTTCTGTTTTTTTTTCTGTGTTTTCTTGTTTGGATTAACTATATATACATACACAATGCAACTATGTATATATATATATATATATATGCATACCTTTCTCGATTCGTTTT
>NW_021829935.1:30000-35177 GCF_006345805.1 Octopus sinensis | reverse complement strand
GTAATAACATGACTTAGAATAAAAGAAATTTTGTAATTGCATCGATTAGAATCAGTTAACTTTATTTATGACAAAGTGTTAGGAACACCTGTATTTAGAAGAAATGGAAGTTGTGGTGTGGCTTTTCTAAGGTCATTAACAACAAAGGCATAGTATACCACAAGGCGGTCAGCTGGGGGAATCGTTAGCACACTGGGAAAAATGCTTAGCAGCATTTCATCATTCTTAACATTCTAAGTTCAAATTCCACCAGATCAGCTTTGCCTTTCGTCCTTTCAAGGTGAATAAAATAAGTACCAGTTGAACACTGGGGTTGATGTAATCGACTCATCCCCACCTCCCTAAAGTTGCCCTTGTGGCAAAAATTTGAAATAATAATAATAATAATAATAATAATAATTATTATTATTATTATTATTATTGTTATTATCATTATTATTTATTAATATTATTATTATCATTATTATTATTATTGTTGTTGATGTTGTTGTTGTTATCATCATCATCATCATTATTATTATTATTATTAGTAGTAGTAGTAAAGCTAGCAGCATTTCATCCATCTTTACATTCTGAGTTCAAATTCTGCTGAGGTTGACTTTGCCTTCCATCCTTCCAGGGTTGATGAAATAAGTACCAGTTGTGTACAAGGGGTTGATGTAATTGATTTTCTCCCTCCCCCAAAATTACTGGCCTTGTGCCAAAATTTGAAACCATCATTGATATTATAATTATTATGAATACTTATTATTTTTATGTTTATGTTTTGGTGAGAGGAGTAAGAGCAGTGCCCAGGAATTTTCAGGCCTTCCTTCCTTGCGAGATGGGAAAGACGGGTAGAAATATAGCATCCAACCCATTGCCAGCATGGAAAAACAAATGCTAAGCAGTGACGATGATGATGAGAGGGTGAAAGACACACACATACACACACACACACACACACACACACACACACACACACACACACACACACACACACACACAGACACACACACACACACACACACACACACATATTGACAAGGCTAAGAGAAGGTTTACAAAAGTAAATTTATATTAAAAAACTAAAAGAAAATGCTTTGAGAGAGCTTTATCATGAATAAAAGGAAGAATATATTTACAATGTAAAATCTATTTGACAACATAAGGTGACAGTCCTGATTAGGACGATGTTACTACCTTTTTTAGCCTCAGGAAAACATCTTTTCCAGCTGGCTCCCGACACACAACTGCATCCTTATACCTTGAACAATGGAGATAATGTTCCCAGACTGAGTGGGAACACTAGCTCCCTTGTTCAAGGTATAAGGAAGCATTTGTGCATTGGTAGCCAGCTGGAAAAGATGTTTTCCTGAGGCTCAAGAAAAAGGTAGTGACATCGTCCTAATCAGGACTGCCACTTTATGTTGGCAAATAGATTTTATTCTGTTGTACTGTTACTAATTACTTTTCACTCAGAGATTTAAATCTTATCATTTTCCTCTTTAATATTTACAATTTTATTCACTGAGGTCGACTTTACCTTTCATCTTTTCGGGGTCGATAAATTAAGTACCACTTGCATACTGGGGTCAATCTAATTGACTGCCCCACTCCCCCAAAATTTCGGCCCTTGTGCCTAGGGTAGAAAAGAATATGTACAATTTTATCAAAAAATGCGACTGGTTTCAGTATGTTTAAAAAGATTTAGTCTTGAAGGAAACCACATGAACTTCCAAAACTGATATCATGAAAGTTTAGTTTAAATATATTTCAATTCAATTTCCTTTCTCATAGCACGACAAAATTGACTTAAAAGCAATTGAAACCAGTGGTAAAGCTTCTTTCTTTTATTCATAATTAAGTCCTCAAAGCATTTTTTTAATCCATGCACATCACACACACACATGGTCAAAATGGCAATGGTTGTCTACTACAGGAGTTCTGCAAATGTCATATTTGATTTGTGGGTGTTGTGAATAAACTGAAACAAACCCATAGGAGATGATCAAAGGGGGGATTCTATCAAGAGTTATGTCCCTTGTCTCCCCAAAACCTGAGTCGGAGGTAACTGCTAGCAAAGTGTCGTTTGGGGATACACAGTATGAGGTTGATATATATATGTACAGAAGTGTTTTTGGAATGATATTTCTGGTCTTTTTTCAATCCTTCAACTGGCTCCAAGAAGTTTCTTCAGTCATTAAGTTCAAATTTTTCTGAATTATAATCTAACCACAATGTGAATATTTCTCCGACATTTCCAACATTAAATCAGGCAGAAATCCTTGGCGTTACAGACAAACACTAACAATGTTGTCCATTTCCAGTTCATCACAATAATCAAAGTATTGAAGCCATGACTATTCTGTTTGTTGGTGTATCCAGAACTACTTTATTCAATGTGCCTTTCGTTTTTTTAAGATATTAAGTGTGTTTTAAGGAAGTTTGTTACTATTTCTAGCAGGCTGATTGATCATATATATTTCTTTATTGCCCACAAGAGGTTAAACATAGAGGGGACAAAGAAGGACAGACAAAGGGATTAAGTCGATTACATCGACCCAGTGCAAAACTGGTACTTTATTTATCGACCCAGAAAGGATGAAAGGCAAAAAAAAAATGGAGTGAGGTGGTATGGGCATGTGTTGAGGAGGATGAGGAGCATGTTCTTAGGAGGGTGATTGCATATGATGTAAATGGAGTGTGAAAGTGAGGTAGACTGAAGAAAAAGTGGAGGAGGAGATCAGGAGGGTTGGCTTGAGAAGGGAGGATGCCCAAAACCGGGCAAGATGGTGTGAGGGCGGTTGCTATGACATTGAGGTAGATCCAGCCACCCCCATTAACTGGGACAAAACCCAGATTTAAAATACTGGATGATGATGATCTCCAGGTGTTGTTCAAATTGTTTGGCCCAAGTTTACCCAGATACAAGGTGATCATCCCACCGTTTTTCCTAGACATCGCATATGACACAACATTGTGCAATGTACCCTTCTTTTGTTTAGATGGCAGCTAGAGTGAAATTTGAGAGAGATTTGACTGTTGTTTCTAGCAGAAACGCTTGTCTTTAAGTGACCAAGTAATGAGGAGTCTCATGCAGTTGAGAAGGGTCACCATAGATTTGAAGACTCTTAAGACTCGTCATGACCACAGGTTCATACCAGAACCATGACTAATTGAGGAAGCAGAAATAAAGCACATATGACTCATAAGAGAACAGGAAATTGAATTGTTGTAGCTGTGATAGCATGAGTCACTGAAGAGCTTTTTGCTCTGAAGAGCTGGATAAACGGAGGGGAAATAAAGGCAGTGGAAAGCGGTCTGCAGAAAACCATTGATTACAGCTCCAAAGGTAGCCGTATTTCATCTGCCGTTACGTTGTGAGTTCAAATTCTGCCAAGGTTGACTTTGCCTTTCATCCTTTCGGGGTCGATTTAATAAGCACCAGTTACGCACTGGGGTCGATATAATCGATTTAATCCGTTTGTCTGTCCTTGTTTGTCCTCTCTGTGTTTAGCCCCTTGTGGGTAGTGAAGAAATAGGTATATGATTCCAGTAACATTACTACCTACCCCACCAACTGCAACTCTGAGAGTGGCTGGTAAAATATTCTTCACATGTTCACAGAAAAGAACAATGATGAGCCTCTCTCAGTATTTCCACTTTTTTGTTCAGTGATGAACATCAGATGACTGAAAGAGAACAAAAAGGGCAGCAAAAGAGAAGAATGACTTTCAACTGAAGGTCCTCAAAATGAGTGAAGAGACCTCATCCTTCTTGAGACATTGTCAAAGATTCACATACATTAACAATGGGTATATAATGAGAAAGACCATAGATGTGGGTTTCATGTTTAAGGATGAAATGTTATCTTGTTTCACTGCCTCATTGTTTTGCCACAACTTATAACGGTTTGGGGAAAGTCCAGGGTATTCGTTGATGATATGGGTAATGGTTTCATCAACTTTGTTATGAATTTGGCACAGTGGAGACACTTGTTCATTCCTAAGATTGATCCTCCAATTTATGGCCAAAGCTTGTTTTTTGTGTTGCCAGTTTCTTTTTTCAGTGTACTTTCTTTACCTGGTCCCACCTATGTTCTCCAGCAACTTCAGGTGTGGTTACATGGAATTGATCGTGTAGTTATATAGTCCCTTCTTACATACTGCTTCTTCATGTCTTCCTTGTACTTCTTGTTTAATTTTTTTCTTTTTTCCTGCTTCAAATATGTCCTCATCTCTGACTGCCACAATCAATATTTCCTCACTTTGATTTAGATATCTCAGCAAGTCCCCAAGTTTGATATGCATGCTGTCGTCCACACTTATCAGTCCCCTTCCTCCATTTGTTCTCTTCATGTATAGGCAATCAGTGTCAGCACATGGATGATGGGCTCCACGCATTGTCAGAAGCTTTCTTGTCCTCCTCTCGTCTAATTCCTTTAGCTCATCCTCTGTCCACTTCAGAATGCATGCGAGTTTATTACCAAAATTATATTTCTGGCATTCACATTTGACTCCAATATCTTTCTTGGTCAGTGCAGTTACTCTTTCTTTGTCTTTTCTTTCATATCAACAAGCAAAGTAGCTAGTTAGAATCTCTCAATAAGAGATGGGAGTCATCGTGGCACTCTGTCGGTTATGATGACGAGGGTTCCAGTTGATCCGATTAATGTAACAGCCTGTTCATGAAATTAACGTGAAAGTGGCTGAGCACTCCACAGACATGTGTACCCTTAACCCTTTCATTACTATATTTCTATTGAGATGCTCTGTGTTTCTTTCAATTACTTTAAATGTAACAAAGAATTTAGTAAAATAACTTAGTTATCATTAAGCTAGTGTTAGGAGCATAAATTGCGACTAAGGTTTGGTGGAAGATGCTAATTCAAAACTTATGAAAACAAGACATTTGTACTACAGAGCCAGAGCTGGTTTCAACCAGGTTGGTATCAAAAGAGTTAAGAACTGTTTCTCTATTGTATATCTTAACCATTTTGTTACCATATTTCTGTTGAGATGCTCTGTGTTTCTTTCAATTAATTTTAAATGTAACAAAGCATGTAGTAAAATAACTTAGTTATCATTAAGCTAGCGTTAGGAACATAAATTGCGAATAAGGTTTGGTGGAAGATTTTAATTCAAAACTTATGAAAACAAGACATTTGCACTATAGAGCCAGAGCCAATTTTGGCC
>NW_021829935.1:20000-25000 GCF_006345805.1 Octopus sinensis | reverse complement strand
GATAAGATAATAAGTTAAAAAATATGCATATAAAGTATATTGTGTGTGTGTGTGTGTGTGTGTGTGTGTGTGTGTGTGTGCTTGCTAATGTGTATGTATCTTTTACTTGTTTCAGTCATTAAACTGTGGCCATGCTGGGGCACTGCCTTGAAGAATTTTAGTCAAAGGAATTGACTCCAGTACTTTTTTTTCTAAAGCCTGGTACTTATTCTATTGGTCCCTTTTGCCAAACTGCTAAGTTATGGAAACATAACCACACCAACACCAGTTGTCAAGTAATGGTGGGAGACAAACACACACACACACACACATACGTGTGCATGCATGTGCACATACATAAATACATATATGCATGATGGCTGCAAACTTGTGTTCAAGTATTACTATTATCTGATCAAAAGTCCCACACATGCAAAGATTATGACCATCCATTTTTGTGATATGTCTTACATTTTTTTTCAAGTGATGTCTGAACATGATGATTTTTTATAGTGGGGAAAGGTTTTGCACAAATCCAGTCCCACTCTCTGAACACGGTCAATATAAACTCGAAAAGAAGAAGAACTAGTCTACGTCATCAAATATTGTCATTGTCACAGGTTTTCCCTCAGAGTCTCCCTCTCCTTACAGAGATATTGTGACAAGAGAGGGGCCTCCTGCCCTCAATAGGCCAACCACACACACATATATATATCATCATCATCATCACCATCATCATCATCATCATTTAACGTCCATTGTCCATGCTAGCATTGGTTGGATGGTTTCGCCAGGGCTAGCAAGCCGGAAAGCTGTACCAGACTCTAGTCTGATTTGGCATAGTTTCTACAGCTGGATGCCCTTCCTAACACCAACCACATTACACAGTGTTGGCTGCTTCTATGTGGCACCTTACAGGCGTTTTTATGTCACACCGCATAGGTGTTTTATGTGGCACCGCATAGCTGCGTTTATGTGACACTGCATGGGTGCTTTTACATAGAACTGCCACAAGCACTTTTTATGTGGCATTGACACAGGGCTCTAGAGGTTTTAATCTGCACCACCAGTGGAACTGGTCTTAACAATTCTGCTGCGGTGTACAGGTCTTCTTGAGTACAGCAAGACACCAGGCGTTTCGGTTCTTTATCGTCTTGCCTGAAAGGTTCCACTTCCTGAGGTCATTCTTCAGTGCTTCGTTCCATGTCTTTCTGAGTCTCCCACTTCTATGTGTTCCATCTACTTCGAGAGATCAGCATTTCTTCATGGAGCTGTCGGCATCCATCCACATCACATGACCAATATATATATGTATCTATGTTTGACTATATCTATCTATATCTGTATGTATGTATGGCACTCACTAAACAAATTGAAGGCATGACTTATCTTGATTACTGGATCCACCTTAAAGCCTTGAAACTCTGCTCTCTCCAGTGCCAACGTGAGCGGTACATCATTTGTACGATGTGGAGAATATACTGCCAGCATTGCCCAAACGACCTGAACATTAGTTTCAAGGTTCGTCCAAGGCTGGGACCACGGGCCATACGTCCCCTGCCCAATTTAGGATCACAGCATATAGGTACACTGCAACATAATTTCTTTTCTTCAACAGGTCCTGCCCTGTTTAACATTGTCCCGAAAGAGATCAAAGAGGAAAAGGATCCCATTACCTTTAAACGGAGTCTGGACAGATTTCTTCAAGGAATACCGGATAAGCCACCCATACCTGGATACAACTCACTACTTGAATGGACCATAAACAAACCTTGACTTAAACAGGATTTAGATAATCCTATCAGGTGGTGCTATTAAGTTAGACATGGCCTGGACCAATCTTTGGTAAAAACATATCTAGGTTTATCTAAGTTTATGTATGTATCTTTCTATGTATCTATCTATATATCTGTGTATTGATACATATGAATATGTATATGCATGTATGTATCTATCTGTGTGTGTACTCACAACCTTTTGATATGTATTTATCTTCTTTCTCCTCTCTGTTTTTTTCTCCATTGCTGTTTCTCACCGACCTTCTTACTGCTATTCCCCCTTCTTTGACATTTCACCGTCCCACAGCTTTCTTATACCATTTAGCATCATTTACACCATTTTCACCCCGTCTCCTCTCATGTCTCATGTGTAAGACGTTAGAATTCTCTTCTAAAGACACACGGAGTTGTTCGGTTTTAGGAAATTAACTTAAAACGAGTTTCCTGACAATTTTAATACAAGGGAGGAAACTCAAGGAGGCTTGATTTTTAGAAAAAGCGTCTGGAGTCGATATTATGAAACCTCAAGGTGTCCAGCAGGCTGAATTATTAGTTTAAAAAATGCAGTGCAGTATTTTCCAGGTTCTCTACGTCTGGAATTCAAATTCCAGCGAGGTCGATTTTGCCTTTCGTTCCCCTGAGGGCAATAGAATAAAGTACCAGACAATGATCGATGGTGTTGCTTAAACGCACGCACTTACGTAAGTGTACACACACACACACACACTTTCATAGAATTACAGTTGCAGAATATTTCATGTCGGCAGTGAGGAGGGATTCATAATAGAGAGATAATGGGTGATGGTGAAGGGTTTGGAAGGAAATAAATGAGGGGCCTCATTTGGCCACATGTACATTGTACTTCCCTGAATCAGTTTTGTCAAGATAAGCAGGTTTTCTCCAATCCTGTGTATCACCAATCATCCTAGTCTTTTGTCATCTCTGTAAGTTACAAGGTCCTGAGATCAGGCTTTGCAGCTTCATTCCATGTCTTCCTGTGGCTTGCTCTTCCAGAAGTTCCATTCATATTAATTAGTACTTCATTATACCGTTATCTCTCACATCTTCATATCAGTGCAACCTTCTTTCTTATACATTACATCTAATTCCACTTGGGCCCAGTTTTCCTCTAATTACATTTATATTTTGCTGTCCAAACACACTTTCATTACACGTCCAACAGAACAAACTCCCTTCATTTCTTTCCAGTTTTCTTAAGTTCCCTGCATTCAAGATCCATGTCTTACTACCATGTAGCATCGCAGTTCTAACACAACATCATAGTTCTAACACTAAATGTGTGTATGTGTGCATGTGGGTGTGCACACATTTATATCTATCAGGTCACCCCATAAGTTCTGACCGATTTTACCTTTTTTAAAATTGAATGAAATTTAATAGCATTTTACAATGTCTAATGGAATTAAAAATTATTTTTATGCATTTGTGTACATTTAAACTAATTAAATATCATTTTACAGAATAATAGAATTAAAATTTCTTTGATTAAAACCCTTTCTAACATGGAAGTATCCAAAGAGCATTTGAGGCACATAATGCTTTATGAGTACAAAAAAGGAAACTCTGCACCCGAGGTGACTCGAAACATACACTCAGTTTATGGGAAAGAATGCTTGAATGAAAGAACTTGCAGAAGATGGTTTGCAAAATTCAGAATTGGAGATTTCAGCCTTGAAGATGAAGATCGAACAGGACGTCCAGTTGAGTTTGATGATAAGCACCTTGAGGCATTGCTTGAAGAAAATCCTGTATTACCAGTTGAAGAATTGGCAATAAAGCTTAGTTCAAACCATACAATTGTGCATTGTCCTCTTCAGCAACTTGGAAAGGTTCCTAAACTTGGAAAATGGGTGCCTCATAAACTGTCTGAAAGCAACGGCAAATCCCGAGTTGACATTTGCTCTTCTCTCCATTCTCGTGAACTCATTTCACCCTTTTTGGATAGACTTGTGACTGGTTACAAAAATTGGATCTTCTATCAAAATGTTAAACATCGTAAACAGTGGCTTGTTAAAAGGGAAAAAGCTCAACCACAACTGAGAAGGGAACTTCATGGAAAAAAAGGGCCTTCTCTCTATCTGGTGAGATTGCAAAGGAGTAATTCACTTTGGATTATTACCACCTAATGCAAAAATTAATGCTCAAGTCTGCTGTCAGCAATTAGAGTGTTTGAACCAAGCTTTGAAGAAAAAAAAGACCCGTTTTAGTGAATTGAATAGGAGTGATGTTTCATCAGGACAATGTGTGACCCCACACTGCAAAGATCATATCACAGAAGATCGAAGAGTTTGGTTGGGAAAAAATTCCTCATCCACCTTATTCTCCCGACCTTGCTCCTTCAGACTACCATTTGTTTCATAGTTTACAGAATCATTTGGGGGACATAACTTTCGCAAGCCAGGAGGTCGAAACTGACATTTCAGAATTCTTTGCTTTGAAACCAAAAGAGTTTTACATTGATGGGATTAAAAAGCTTGTAACTAGATGGAAGGAAGTCATAGATAATCAGGGATAGTACTTTGATGATTAAATTTCTATTATATATATCATTTGATCGCTTGTTTTCTTTATTCAAAATTCGGACAGAACTTATGGGATGACCTGATATGTATATACATGAATGTGTATCTATATGTGTGTGAGTGTATGTGTGTGTGTGTGTGTGCACAATAACACACTCAAGCATGCGCACATACACATATATGTATAAGCGTATGATTGTATGATTATATAGTATATAGTAGAGGTGTATGTATGTGTGTGTATATATATATATATATATATATATATATATATATATAATCACCATCATCATATATATATTCTGTTATTCTTTTATTTGTTTCAGTCATTTGACCGTGGCCATGCTGGAGCACCACCTTTAATCAAGCAAATCGACCCCAGGACTTATTCTTTGTAAGTCTAGTACTTAGTCTATTGATTTCTTTTGCTGAACTGCTAAGTTACAGGGATGTAAACACTCCAGCATCTGTTGCCATTCGATGTTGGGGGGAAAAACGCAGACACACAAACATATACACACAAACATATACATACATACATACATGGTGGCTGCCACCTTGTTATCGAGTATGGCCATTGCATGAAGCTTAACCAATGTTGTTATCGTGCAATGCCTGTGCAAGAAGATTTTTTTGAAACTGAGGAAAGGCTGTGCACTGAGTCAATCCCACTCACTAAGCAACAGCAGCCATAATCCGA
>NW_021829935.1:0-12500 GCF_006345805.1 Octopus sinensis | reverse complement strand
CATGTGCGGCAGATGCACAGGGACAATAGACACCACAGACACTCAGAAAACAGATTCCATCACACTCCAGGGGGAGAAACTAGAAGTAGTTGATAGTTTCCGCTACCAGGGTGACCAAGTTAGTAGTGGAGGTAGATGCTCAGAGAGTATCACTACTAGAATACGAATAGCCTGGGCAAAGTTCAGAAAGCTCCTACCCCTACTGGCGACAAAGGGTCTCTCGCTCAGAGTGAAAGGTAGATTATATGATGCATGTGTGCGAACTGCCATGCTTCACGGTAGTGAAACATGGGCTGTGACTGCAGAGGACATGCGTAGACTTGAAAGAAATGAAGCTAGCATGATCCGCTGGATGTGTAATGTCAGTGTGCACGCACGACAGAGTGTAAGCACCCTGAGAGAAATGCTGGACATAAGAAGCATCAGATGTGGTGTGCAAGAGCGACGCTTGCGATGGTATGGTCATGTACTGCGGATGGATGAGGAGAGATGTGTGAAGAAGTGTCACTGAGGCAATGGCGAAGGACCGAGATCTCTGGAGATATGCTGTGACTGCAAAGACCTGGGCTGCTTCCTGCACCAGTTCTGCATAGCCCCCTGCCCATTCAAAGTACTCTGGATCCCGGAACATCTCACTGTGCTTGAGGAGACCTGTTGAGTCAAGTACATGAACATGAACATCGAAATAAATATAAATATCAATGGAAATAGTAGTTGTGATACCTGTGCTGGTGGCACATAAAAAGCACCATCCAGACGTGGCCGTTGCCAGTGCCACCTCGACTGGCTTCTGTGCCGGTGGCACATAAAAAGCACCATCCGAACGTGGCCGATGCCAGCGCCGCTCTGACAGGCTTCTGTGCTGGTGGCACATAAAAAGCACCATCCGAACGTGGCCGATGCCAGCGCCGCCCCGACTGGCTGCTGTGCCGGTGGCACATAAAGAGCACCATCCGAACGTGGCCGATGCCAGCGCCGCCCCGACTGGCTCCTGTGCCGGTGGCACATAAAAAGCACCATCCGAACGTGGCCGATACCAGCGACGCCCTGACTGGCTTCTGTGCCGGTGGCACATAAAAACACCATACGAACGTGGCCGATGCTAGTACTGCCCCGACTGGCTCCTGTGCCGGTGGCACATAAAAAGCACCATCCGAACGTGGCCGATGCCAGCTCCGCCCCGACTGGCTCCTGTGCCTGTGGCACATAAAAAGCACCATCCGAAAGTGGCCGATGCCAGCGCCGCCCCGACTGGCTCCTGTGCCAGTGGCACATAAAAAGCATCATCCGAACGTGGCCGATGCCAGCGCCGCCCCGACTGGCTTCTGTGCTGGTGGCACATAAAAAGCACCATCCGAACGTGGCCGTTGCCAGCTCCGCCTTAGCTGGCTTCCGTGCTGGTGGCACGTTAAAAGCTCCAACCGATCGTGGCCGATGCTGGACCCCCCTGGCACCTGTGCAGGTGGCACGTAAAAAGCACCCACTACACTCGTGGAGTGGTTGGCGTTAGGAAGGGCATCCAGCTGTAGAAACCCTGCCAGATCAGACTGGTGCCTGGTGCAGCCCCTGGCTTCCAGACCCCGGTCGAACCGTCCAACCCGTGCTAGCGCGGAAAGCGGACGTTAAACGATGATGATGATATATATATATATATATATAGATAGATAAATGCATGTATATCATATCATATCATATATCATATCATATGTCATATATCATATATCATATCATATATATCGTATCGTATCATATATCATATACCTGTATTTATGGATAGTATGTATACATAAATGCATCTGTACCAGGTAGCACATTAAAAGCACCCAACATACTCTGTAAAGTGGTTGGCATTAGGAAGGCCATCTGGCCATAGAAACCATGCCAAAAGAGACAATTGGAGCCTGGTGCTGCCCTCCAGCTTGCCAACTCCTGTTAAGCCATACAACCTATACCAGCATGGAAAACAGACATTAAATGGTTATGATAATGATGATGGTGGTGATGATGTGTATTGTCCATTTTCGTGTATAGTGTGTGTATTTTCTTGCCTTGACATCATACACTAATTGTAAACCAACAAACCTGTTCATATAAAAGCAGTGTCATTTGTTTGTAATCCTCCATGAAATCAAGCTGTTGTGATATTCTTGTTTGAAGGATTTGGAGAAATATTACTTTGCTTGGATGCAGATAAGAGTTGTCAACAAGAAGGAACATGTATCAACACAGGAACATGTATCATACATCAAAATGAAGCTGGTCCTCTGTGGGGTCACATCCCTACTTCTCAACATAGTCACCATTTCTCTCAATAGCAATGTTCCACCTTTGAATGAGAGCATGTATCTTTTCCCCATAAAATTCTGTTGACTGTTCCTTGAGCCACTTCTTCACTACAGTTTTCAGTTCCTCGTTACTGGAATAATGTTTGTCTCTCAAACCCTCTTTCATGGGGCCAAAGAGATGTTAGTCCAGTAACGAGGAAGTGAAAACTGTAGTGAAGAAGTGGCTCAAAGAACAGTCAACAGAATTTTACGGGGTAGGGATACATGCTCTCATTCGAAGGTGGAACATTGCTATTGAGAGAAATGGTGACTATGTTGAGAAGTAGGGATGTGACCCCACAGAGGACCAGCTTCATTTTGATGTATGATACATGTTCCTGTGTTGGTAATTATACCTGTCCTAAACAAAATGGCATTACTTTTTGACTCATCCTCATACATACACACTTATGTACACACACGTACACACACACACACACACACACACACAAACACACACATATGCTTACACACACACGTATATACATGCTTACACATACACATACATATATGTGCTTACACAGCCACACACATATCCCCACAAACATATTTGTCATTCGTCCATGCTATCATGATTGTTTTTTTTATTACAAAACATTTAAATACGATTTACCAAAGCGTTTTCACAAGTGGATACTCTTGAAAGGTTTAATAACTCACCTGTGACTTTAGACTAATGACTGTTTTCATTAAGGTAAAGCTGAACTATCAGGTTAATGTTCTCTGTCTTCAAATGATACAAGTGGTGACTTAGCAGAGTCATTACTGTTTTGGGTAGTAATGCTTTGCTTAGATTTCTTGAGCTTTGAGTTCAAATCTCATCAAGGACAACTTCGTCTTTCATCCTTCTTGAGTTGATAAAATCACTGTCGTTCGTTTGCATTCTTTCCTGAAAACAAGTCTAGCTTTGGGGAAAAATTACTTTGCATGGAAGCAGGTTGGGGTCAGAAGCAGGAAGAGCATCCAGCAGTATAAAATCTGTCTGAATGAATTCTGTCTGACCCTTGAGAGCATGAATAAAAAAGTACTTTCAATCAATGGTCTCGTGCACACACACACACACATACATATACGACAGTCTTCTTCCAGTTTCCATCTACCAAATCCACTCACAAGGCTTTGGGTGGTCCGAAGCTATAGTAGAAGACACTTGCCCAAGGTGCCACGCAGTGGGACTGAACCCATGTCCATGTGGTTGGTAAGCAAGCTATTTACCGCTCAGCCACTCCTGCACCTATGTATCAGTCGAATAAAGTTAAAACATGGTCTGGTTTTCACGTTTTTTATTATAGCATGTTAACATTAAAAAAAATACATATCTTGTAATGCTCATAAAGTTAAATTAGCACTTTCATACATAGAGTAATCATCAGATTTCAAATGTGTTTAACTGACAATTGAGTTCTTGACAACTTTAGTACCACTTAGAATCCTCGAACAAGCTGAATTTTTACAATACGGTTTGAAGCTGCATTTCGGAGCATTCTATGAGGTACTAAAATTGTCAAGAACTCAATTGTCAGTTAAACACATTTGAAATCCGATGATTACTCTATGTATGAAAGTGCTAATTTAACTTTATGAGCATTACAAGATATGTATTTTTTAAAATGTTAAAATGCTATAATAAAAAACGTGAAAACCAGACCATGTTTTAACTTTCTTCAACTGATATATTATTCTATACACATTCATACAAATTTGAAACAAAATATACATACATACATACATACATACATACATACATACATACATACATACATACATACATACATACATACATACATACGTGTGTGTGTGTGTCACACACACACAAAACAAGAGAGAAGATGGAGATGAGATTAATAAAAGTTTATGAAATATTTATTAACATTGACAAGACTAGACCTACAATTGTTTCAATTCATTACTTGCAGCATCAATATTAATCAAATTTGATTTAATTTGACTAAATTAATTTGGTTAGTTACTATAAATGAGAATATCATCAGAGAAGGATGTACAAAGAAATTTATTGTATTTGAAACAAAATGAAAGAAAAAAAAGAGGAAGAATACAGTGTTAAAAATAAATATATGGTTATAAAAATAGATACAGTATCTATTTTTATAACTGTGTATATATTTTTAACTATAATGGCACACTGTATTCTTCCTGCTTTTATGTACTAATTTTGTTTTAAATATAATAAATTTCTTTGTACATCCTTCACTTGTAGTAATTAATGAAATTAATTTCGTTAAATTAAATAAAACTTGGTTAATTTTTATGCTGCAAGTGATGAAATAAAACAATTGTAGGCCTGGTCTTGTTATTGTTAATAAACTTTTAATAAAGTTTTATTAATCTCATCTCCATCTTCTCTCTTGTTTTGTATAACATTAATAATACTAAATATGTATGTGCCTGCTTTGTTAGACCACATACATATATTTTTATCCCCCCGAGGCTTATATCCTCACTTGTACCTTGATATATATATATATATATATATATATATTATATATATATATATATATATATATATATATATATATAAATATATAAATAAATATATAAATAAATAAATATATATACACACACACACACACCACACACACACACACATGTTTATGTATCTATTGATCCAGGCTGTTGGATTGTTGGATTGGTGGAACTGTTAGAATATGTAGCAGTTCAGATGCCTTTCTATGTTTGTTCTAATTTTATGTGTTTTGAGTTGAAATTCCACCAAGACCTACTTATTGCCTGGTTTAACACCATAACTTTGCACCTGAGGCAATTTTAGCAGAGTCTGCTCTATTGCAAGCATTGAAGTCAGATTTCCAGTTTGAAGATAATTAACTTTCCCTTGCCCATTGATCTCAGAGGTCTTCTAAAAGGTCATGGACACTGTTCTTCCCTCCTGATTAAGAACCAACTAGTTCTGAACTCAGTTTTCATTGCTGAGTTGTACAGTATCGACCAGGAAAGTAGAAGAAAACACCGAGTGCTCCATTTCTCATCCGGCTGCAATCATCAGCTGAGTGCCGTACTTTGCCGAGATTTCAGCCTATTATGCTCAGTATCTCTCCACACGGTGGGCCCACAACAGCTGGATGTATTATGTTGCAACCGGACTCATGCCAGTTCTGTGGCCTTATATGCACTCACAAACCTCCTGGTAATCCAAGCACTACCTTCAACTGCTTTCTCTCCACATTCCTTGTTGATCCTCCTCGCAGCAGATGCACCAATCACCTTCAGAAACCTTCAGAGAGAAGCTGCTGGGAAACCCCTGCAGCCAACCTTGAATGCAACCAGCTCACAGAAAGGTTAGTAAAATAACTTGGTTATCATTAAGCTAGTGTTAGGGACATAAATTGTGACTAAGGTTTGGTGGAAGATTTTAATTCAGAACTTTTGAAAACAAAACATTTGTACTACAGAGCCAGAGATGGTTTCAGGTGGGTTGGTATCAAAAGAGTTAAGAATTGTTTCTCTTTTGTATATCTTAACCCTTTTGTTACCATATTTCTGTTGAGATGTTCTGTTTCTTTCAATTAATTTTAAATGTAACAAAGCATGTAGTAAAATAACTTAGTTATCATTCAGCTAGTGTTAGGAACATAAATTGTGACTAAAGTTTGGTGGAAGATTGTAATTTAGAACTTTTGAAAACAAGACATTTGTACTACAGAGCCAGAGGCGGTTTTAACTGAGTTGGTATCAAAAGGGAGGTGAAAGATTTACAAAAGTTGGAAAGAAGTGAGATGAGTACATGCCACTGGATGTGTAGTGTTAGTGTGCGTGTATGATGGAACTAATATGAACTAAGAAAAATTGGGTAGAGCACAAATTGGAAGCAAGTGGCAAGTGAGGGAAACGACTACCTTGGTATGAGCATGCAATATTTAAAAGGATGACAGTTGGGTAAAATAGTGTCAAGTGATCTAGGTGGAGGGAACCCCTAGAAGAGGTCGACTGAGGAAGACATGGGAAGAAGGCAAATCTCAAAAGGCCAATTCTCATGAAATAAATGATAAAAGACCGTGACAAATGTCAAGACAACCGTACTGGGAAAGACCCATCTAAATCATGGAAGCATGAAGGAGCAGGTACAGGAATTATGATCATGTGATGGTGATAATGATGATGGTGGTGGTGGCGGTAGTGGAGGAGGAGAAGAAAGGTGGCATGAAAAATCCAAATATAGATACTTGCCTACACACACATACCTCTACACTTACACTCAAAAGACTACACACTTATGAGACCTATACTCATAGAAAGACAACTATAATACATACACTTACTCTCACATGCATACACACACACGCACGCACACACACAAGCATGCGCATACACATGCACATATGACAGCTATTACACCAAATAAATACCTGCCCACCCACTGTGACAACTCATCTAACCCACACCAGCATGAAAAATGGATGTAAAAATGATGATGATGATAATGAAGACGTGTGTATGAGACATACACAAACTCAAACACACACACACAAACTCATACATATATACACACGCACACACAAACTCATACATATATACACACGGACACACACATAAATAATACATTTGTCAATGGTATCATGTTTTTTTTTTTTTTTTGACAAACCAGTTAAACATAAATTACCTAAGTCTTTTCACAGTTGGATGCCCTTGAAAGGTTTAACAACTCATCTGTGACAAAGAAGTAATGTCTGCTTTTCATTAAGGTAAAAACTGAAGTATCACATTGAAGTTCTCTTGTCTTCAGACATGATACGGCAGTTCATCACACCAGTTTTGAACATACTTCGTTTTTCACTTAATAACCAAGAAAGCTTCTAATACACAAATCTACCTAAGAGTATATTTCATTTTATTTGTTTCAGCCATTTGACTGTGGCCATGCTAGAGCACCACCTTGAAGGCTTTTAGTTGAACAAATCGACTCCAGAACTTATTCTTTGTAAGCCTAGTACTTATTTGGTCGGTCTCTTTTGCCGAACTGCTAAGTTACAGGGACATAAGCACACCAGCATCAGTTGTCAAGTGATGGCAGGGGGACAAACACAGACATATATATATATATATATATATATATATATATATAGTCTTTTACTCTTTTACTTGTTTCACACATTTGACTGCAGCCATGCTGGAGCACCTCCTTTAGTCGAGCAAATCGGCCCCAGAACTTATTCTTTGTAAACCTAGTATTTATTCTATTGGTATCTTTTGCCGAACAGCTAAGTTACAGGGACATAAACACACCAGCATCGATTGTCAAGCGAATGTTGGGGGGGGGGGACAAACACAGACACACAAACATATATATATACATATATATGATGGGCTTCTTTCAGTTTCCGTCTGCCATATCCACTCACAAGGCTTTGGTCGGCCCGAGGCTATAGTAGGAGACACTTGCCGAAGGTGCCATGCAGTGGGACTGAACCTGGAACTATGTGGTTTATAAGCAAGCTACTTACCACACAGCCACTTGACAGGCTTCTTTCAGTTTCTGTCTACCAAATCCACTCACAAGGCTTTGGTCAGCCTAAGGCTACAGTAGAAGACACTTGCCCAAGGTGCAGCATTAGTACACGTTATGTTCACTTTAGAAAAATAATATTTCTTTAGTTCATAACAAAATATTTCTTTGGTTTATCTTCATGAACATGGCTAAGTCGATTCTTAAGTATCAGCTTAAGAATATTTTAAATCGTATTTTGCCAGGGTGAGGCACGATTCTGTAAAATATTGGAAATGAACCACACTGCTTCTATGTCATTGATACTCATTTACAACTACCATGCAATATCAGGACAAGGAAACACACACACACACTCTCTCTTTCTTTCTCTCTCTCTCTTACATATGTCTATGCATACACATATCTTTTATATCTTTTCTTTTACTTGTTTCAGTCATGTGACTGTAGCCATGCTGGAGCTCCGCCTTTAGTCGAGTAAGCCTAGTACTTATTCTATCAGTCTCTTTTGCCGAACCACTAAGTTACGGGGGACGTAAACACACCAGCATCGGTTGTCAAGCAATGTTGGGGACACACATACATACACAAACACATACATATATTCATATATATATACATATATACGATGGGCTTCTTTCAGTTTCCGTCTACCAAATCCACTCACAAGGCTTTGGTCAGCCCGAGGCTATAGTAGAAGGTGTCACGCAGTGGGACTGAACCCGGAACCATGTGGTTCATAAGCAAGCTACTTACCACACAGCCACTCCTATACCTATATGTACATAAGAATAATGGAAAATGAAGACAAACATTCAAGATGATATTTTAATCATTTATATCACTGACATATGTTTTGACAGATGCATTAAAATAAATCTGAGAGGAAGAATAATGTGAAAAAATGCATCAATCTCATCAGGGAGGATATAAACAGCAGTGTTCATCAATAAGTCATTTTTTCAGTTGTACATACATACATACATACGATATAGTGTATATTTAAACACATAAGGAATCCACTTATAGGAATTCAACATGCTAGAAAGAACAGCTAGGTTCTATAACCACAAAAATTAGGGATAATGTTTTTAAGGATAATGTTTTTCCTTTTTCAATTCGTTCCTGTCGAATTTTATCCCTAATTTTTGTGGTTATAGAACCTAGCTGTTCTTTCTGGCGTGTTGAATTCCTATAAGTGGATTCCTTATGTGTTTAAATATACACTATATCGTATGACTAATATATTGTCTTTTTGACTAAATTTTTTACACATTAGACCACTGGAAATGTAAATTTTAATTAATTTCCATTTCCTTTTGATATGATTAAATACATACATACATACATACATACATATATACACACATGCATACACATACACACACGTATGTTTTAATGTTTCACTTAGGTATTGCGATACTAATGAGCTGGGGTTGAACTCAATACACGTATGCTTCTGAACAAAGCATCAGTCAGGTACAAAGTGGTAATAAGAAAAAGGTTGACCAATTCTCTTATGAACTTCATTAGCTTACATTATAAGATGCAGGAGACTCACAGTTGAGTGCCTAAATAACATCTTACAGTTTCATCAGAGCCTCAAACATGAAGTGCAAATGGAGGTGGGATGCTCATGCCTAAATTTGGCTCAAATGGAGGTGGACTATATAACAATCTCCTTTCAGCTTCTGTCTATTTTAAATTCAAATAATATTTGCTTTTTGACCTACAATAATAATATAAATGTTTGCAAAAGCCTTTGAGCAATGCAGGTGAGAAATTAGGAAAAATATGTAAGGCAATGTCAAGAAATGAAAACAAATGGAAAAGACATTGTATTAAATTACATAGGTTGTTTGATGATATAATATTTTGGGGAAGATTCCCCTTTTCAAATACTAGAAAGAAAATAAAGAGTTCACAGAAATATGTTGTTCCCAGCAGGCTATTCTCCAAACTCTTTGATTATTTTCTTTCTTGTATTTTAAAAGGGAAATCTGTCTCTAAATATTATGGAGTCATTAAAAAAGCTATGTAATTTAATACATTTTCCCCCTTTCTTTTCATTGACACCATCTTACATATTTTGCATAATTTCTTACCCTTCATTGCTCAAAGGTTTTTCAAACATTTCATTTACGGTCATTGAACTGCTTCAGGCAAATTACTATATTGTTTTATCTATAATAATGTTTTAAAGAATATTCCTAAAGGCTGGTTAGTATCTCATTAGTGCCACTGGTAATTTTGCACTAATGCTAGGGTAGTAATTAAGAAGAAACAGTAGTAAATATGTCCTAGTTTTAAATCCCACCAGTGACAGCTTTGCCTTTCACCTTGATAGGTTTCATAAATAACAAACGAGCGATGGCGAATTTTGATAAAATATATCCTTTAAGAATTGACAGTTTGACAATGTAAGAAAGCCAATATTCTGTATCAAAATATAATAGCATTTTCTTTTTTTAGAACTGAATTATTCAGATTGAAATTGCAACTCTTTTGGACAGATAATTTGTATTTTGTATTCTTTGGTATAATCACCATAATAGTGAATAGAAGGAAAAAAAATTTAGCACTAATAAATCTTTGAGTGACGTATAAACAGTAGCTGCATGACAATGTGAAGTACATTTGCCACTTAAATGTGGCTAACCCCTAAGGGTGGATACTACTGTAGCTTGTAGCCCTTGAAATTTTCACAAAAATAATAATAAATAAATAAAAAATTCATGAATTTGTTCTTAAACCCAACTTTTTATTAAGAAATATATCAGTTTCTGATGCTTTTACAATTACAGAATTTATAAAACTCTCTAGCATTTTTAGTCAACAATGTATGCCAATTATTACCTCTCCCTTTGCTAAGGTGCAGGTATTGTTTTCAGTCATGTTTGTTTGTATTTTTTGTTTATCTGTAGGCAAGATATCTGAAGAACTGCTGGATGGATTCAGATGAAACTTTCAGAGATATTTGGCCTCATGATTGGCACAAACTGATTAGATTTTGGGATCGATCTGGTTCTAGACAAGGATTCTGGATTATTTTTTCTGCTTTTTACTTAATTTCTGAGAGCAGTTGGGTTCATTTTTAATATTCTCGTTTGTGAGAGCTGTCGTGTTTATTTCAGATATTCTCATTCTAAAAATCATCTCTGGCTAATCGTTGAGAGGACATTGGTGTTGTCTTGGCAGAGGTTTGCACTCTCTGAGTGCTCTTGTTTATATTCTATATTTCTTTTATAAACTTGCTAAAGAAAGCCACTTGTTCAATATTTTCTAATTATAGATATCATTAATAATTGATTAGCCTTAATGAATTGAATAAAAGTTTTCAGTCTCAGTACATTAGTTGAAGGGAGAATTTTAGCCCTTAAGGTGTCCATGTTTAGTTCTTAAAGGGAAATGAATTAGAGTCATTGAGAGTTAAGTGCCTTTTCTACTGGCAGAGCACAAAATATTCCCTCTTTGAATAGTAGCATGATACTCTGTCAACATAGCAAGTCTCTGATTTACAAAGCATATAGCCTAAGGATTAAAAGCCACTGTGGGTTTTTTTTAGAAGACATAAACTGGCTATTATATAGGGCTTGATAAAATTACATGAATTTAAATAATTCTCTATATTTTGAGTGCCAAACATTCCCAGAACAAATAATATTTTGTTTTCATTAATTTATTATTAACTAATTAATTTCGCTTAAATAAATGACATTAAATGATATTAAAATTTGTCAATGTGTTAATTTTCTTTTGAAACATAGCTGTCCCAAGTTCAATAGAAAATTGTAATTAGAGATAGTAGAAAAGTAATTAATTATAGAAACAGTTAAATAAATAAATAAATAAAAACAAATTTATATTTCAAAAGTGAGAGATAAGTTATGAGTGAATAATTTATTTTTTCTTCAGGTATTTCGTTTCATTTCTTTTGTTAGAAGTTGACGAGACGAACCCTAACAAATTCATTTCACCTCTTGCCTATACCCTACCGTTACTGTCCAGGTACATCTTAACATGGACAAATAAACAAATAAATAAAACAGCTATTGGATAAAAAAATAGTCGAAAGGAAAATTTTAAATATGTAGAAATGAATGAAAACTGGACAAAGATTTATGGATTTTAAGAAAGGAAAATGTTCGTTCAATAAAATGACGTATCTTTATGAGTTATTATTTGTTTTGCTGTGTTTTTGTTAGCTTTCAATAGTTTGTAGACATGTTGCTCCTGTCGTCTGCTTCGTTCACTCTAAGCCCCTCCCCCTTCCACTCTCACAACCTCCCTGACCCATTCAACATGGCGACAATGTTAATGTCACATCAACATTAACACCTTCCTTTTTTTCAGCCCACGAATTAGCTCCGAAAAAAATGACTTTATGAAGAAAGAAAAATGCCACCTTAACCAGAAATAAATACTTTCAAGTGAATTTCCATTCTTTTTCTAACAATACCCACCTCATTCGGTCTATTTTTCTAAATGATTTTCACCTCAAAATATGTAACGCACCGACAGTCAAATGAACGCAACAGAGAGAGAGCGAGATAAACCGAAGTTAAATGAAGTTAACTGCTGGATTTCTATGGAAAGTGAGCGCACGGGATTTTTACAATGATGGCATGGATAGATTTACATGTGAAAAAAACTGTTGTGAGAATGAAGACGGCAGCAATAGCCGGCAACGAATGGTA
>NW_021829934.1:30000-34851 GCF_006345805.1 Octopus sinensis | reverse complement strand
TTTATTTGTTTCTAAAACCCACCACTTCCCTCATTAATGATCAGAAATGTTGTTGTCGACGGCGTTTTGTTCCAATTCTTGTTGTAAAGCGCGTCTAAATCGTTACACCTCTTACGAGGTGCCTGTAAGACAAGTACCAGTCATATTCTGGTGTCAACACGACAGGATACATCAATAATCCACACATATTTCATTCCAGATTTCAAACAAGCACTATGTCTCCTCTACGAGGATACAAAGGATGAAATCAAAGGAGGAGGAGGAGGAGGAGATGAGGAGGAGGAGGAGGAGAGGAGGAGGAGGAGAGGAGGAGGAGGAGGAGGGGGGGCAGGAGGAGGGGCAGGAAGAGGGGCAGGAGGAGGGGCAGGAGGAGGGGCAGGAGGAGGGGCAGGGGAGGAGGGGCAGGGGAGGAGGGGCAGGGGAGGAGCAGGAGGAGGAGTCAAGAGGAAGAAGAAGAAAATGAAGTGAAACGTCGTCAACAGAAACAACAGCAGTATTTACACGAACAAAATAAACTCAAAAAGCAAAATAGTAATAATGGATCCAGCGGAATTCGAACACCTGATCTTTTTGGTACAAAGCATGTGCTTTGTACAAAGCACATGCTTTGTACCAAAAAGATCAGGTGTTCGAATTCCGCTGCTGCTGTTTCTGTTGTTTTGTGTAAATACAATAAATACAATAAACTAATGACATCAATGCCTAACCCAATAAAATCATTAACCTCAGGAGATGAAAAAAAAAAAGGGCTAGGTTCCAGCGAGTTTCGAACTCACGACCTTCTGCGTGTAAAGCAGATGTGATAACCACTACACCATGGAACCACTTGTTTTATGCAGATACAATAAATGCAATAAACTAATGACATCAATGCCTAACCCAATAAAATACCATTGCACCACGGAACATTCGATCTGCCAGTCTCTATATATCTTCAATATTAACCATCTATCACACCGGACAAAATACTTAGGTACATTTCGTCCGTCTTACGTTCCGCCGAGGTCTTCTTCCACCCCTCTCCCTCCTCCTCCTCCTCCTCCTCGTACATATTTAAAGAAATGTCTTTGCAATTTATTTTCTTTAACCAGAAATTTTACAATGTCAGACTAAATAATAGGATTAGCAACAGCAGCAACAAAACCAACAACAAGAGCAACCATAAAAAACATCGACAGCTTAGATCGTGCCGCAGGCAAACAGATAAAAAAAGAAAGCTAGACAAGTACAAGTTCCAGCGAGTTTCGAACTCGCGACCTTCTGCGTGTAAAGCAAATGTGATAACCACTACACCATGGAACCACCTGCTTTGCGTAAATACAATAAATACAATAAACTAATGACATCAATGCCTACCCCAATAAAATCATTAACCTCAGGAGATGAAAAAAAAAAAGCTGAAGTGATAACCGCTACACCATAGAACCAAACGGTTGGTGTTGTGAAATGTGTTTAGCTGACTCCTGCATTAACTGTTGATACTCACTGTTCAGCAGAGTGCCACCTCATACACCTCTTCATACTGAAACAACACACAGTATGTTAGGCGGAGGGAAAACATCGCGTATTTCTCTAGAACAGTGCTTTTCAACATTTTTGCTGGAGCGGAATCCCAAGGAAACATTCCACTGGCTCGAGGAACCCCTGTGTAATAATTTAATAGTCTTATGCATGCATATCTGCACAGGAGAATTAAAAATTACTGCCGATTTTAGCAGTTTTGTAACTTCTTGAGGAACCCCTGGACTGTACTGGCGGAACCCTAAGGTTCCGCGGAACCCTTGTTGAAAACCACTGCTCTAGAATTACTCCGTGGAGACAAAATCGGGGATCAGCCAGTACTGGTTTCCTTCCTTGTGTTGGGATTTCATCAGAGACTGAGTCCTTCCTTTAGCAAAACAAACTGTTATAAACTGTATCCGAACTGTTATAAGCTATATCCGAACACAGTTTAATGTTGATTTATTTTTCAATGTTCGCTACCAGAAATGCTAGAGTACCACATTTAGTACAGGGATGTTCATTTGAGAATCTATAATGAGGAATATGCCTCTTCCACGTTACAATATTCTGGGTTTCAATGACAGCCACAAGAGTAATAAAAGGAGCGGTGCCAGAAAGAATAAAAGAGCGGTGATGCATGTAACAAAACAAGAAAATACCAATAACATAAAAATAATTTTAAAAAAAATAACAGAGAAACAAAGGTTCCAGCGAGTTTCGAACTCGCGACCTTCTGCGTGTTAAGCAGATGTGATAACCACTACACCATGGAACCCTACGATACAATCAGTTCAATATAGTTCTTATGAGAAAGAAAATGGTATCTCGTAAACAGTTCAGTATTGATCTACATTGAATAAAACAGTTGCGTATGTGTAATGGGACGTTAATAAGAAGTATCTTGATATATTTATATTCACGGTTTCGAATCCTGCTGGAGTTTACTTTGCATTTCATGTATTTAGGGGCCTATAAAATAATGCCTTGTTCAATTGGTAATTATTGATATAAATAAATATTGATCTCTCAGTTTTTATTTCTAACATTTACGCAAAAACAAATATTTCTAAAGAGAGACCGAAGGATAAACTCTAGCCACAGTATATTACTGGTATGTATATTAACGTAACTGGAAGAAGGGAAAGAAGAGCTAGTGTTGACCGTGGAGGCGCAATGGCCCAGTGGTTAGGGCAGCGGACTCGCGGTCGTAGGATCGCGGTTTCGATTCCCAGACCGGGCGTTATGAGTGTTTATTGAGCGAAAATACCTAAAAGCTCCACGAGGCTCCGGCAGAGATGGTGGTGATCCCTGCTGTACTCTTTCACCACAACTTTCTCTAACTCTTACTTCCTGTTTCTGTTGTACCTGTATTTCAAAGGGCCGGCCTTGTCACTCTCTCTGTCACGCTGAATATCCCCGACTACGTTAAGGGTACACGTGTCTGTGGAGTGCTCAGCCACTTACACGTTAATTTCACGAGCAGGCTGTTCCGTTGATCGGATCAACCGGAACCCTCGTCGTCGTAACCGACGGAGTGCTTCCATCAGTGTTGACCAACAGAACTGGGAATTATTTTTGCAGACCCTGAAAATCCTGCCAGGTAAAGTGAGCTCCAGCAGCTTTCGAAACCATGACTATAAATAAATATAATTAAGCACTTTTTTGCTAATTGAACATGTCTGATATTTCTATGCCCCTTTTTTCAAATGTTAAATCAACATCGAAATGCTACAGGAAATATTGCTCTGTATTGTAAAACATCGTGGAGGCGCGTGGCTTAGTGGTTAAGGTGTCAGCACCATGATCGTAAGATTGTGGTTTCGATTCCTGGACCGGGCGACGCGTTGTGTTCTTGAGCAAAACACATTTCACGTTGCTCCAGTCCACTCAGCTGGCAAAAATGAGGGATCTTTTCGGTTTGAACGGCAGTTTATTCTAGCGGTGTCATATGAAATTGTCACCCATAATTATGACCCTAGTATCGATCTATTGCATTTCAATCTCTTTTAAGGTTAGGGTTATTTACAAATGTAAATAAAGCCAATCTGTTTCTTAAACGAGGGGACATATTCATACGGCAAAGAATGCTTTTTACCTCAATAGACATCACTGATTGGTTGAAATTGCAGAAATTGAAGAAAAAGAAACAACGAATATCTTACAAACTATAGAATATTCTCAATAAAGCCAAGAGAAAAAGATGTTTTATAAACACATTCTACCAGTATACGAAGTTCAAAATTTTTTAGTTACATAGAAATTATGTTAAAAACTGCCGTTCAAACCGAAAAGATCCAAAATGAGTAACGCTGCGATGGACTGGCGTACCGTCCAGCTGGGGAACACATACGCCATTGAAACCGGAAAACCGGGCCTATGAACCTGGCTAGGCTTTAAAAAGGGCGCATTTATTTATTTTTTTATTGTAAGACATCAGAACGCTGCCTGGTTCAATTGTGTAGTTGTTGGCTCATTTCATTTCTACGCAGCATCTCAGAGTTCAAAGCTCTCGGCAGTTAACAAACTGTTAAGCTTTCGGTCGGCGGCCATTATGATTTTATGGCGGCAGACACTGATATATTTAGTTTGTTCTATTTTACTATTAGAACAAACTAAGAAGGCGCATGGCTCAGTGGTTAGAGCATCGAGCTTACGATCGTGAGGTTGTGAGCTCGAATCCCGGACCGGGCTGCGTGTTGTGTTCTTGAGCAAGGCACTTTATTTCACGTTGCTCCAGTTCACTCAGCTGTAGAAATGAGTTGCGACATCACTGGTGCCAAGCTGTATCGACCTTTGTCTTTCCCTTGGATAACACTGGTGGCGTGGAGAGAGAAGGCTGGTATGCATGGGCGACTGCTGGTCTTCCATAAACAACTTTGCCCGGACTTGTGTCTAGGAGGGTAACTTTCAAGGTGCAATCCCATGGTCATTCATGACCGAAGGGAGTCTTTACCCTTTTATTTTACTATTGTTATTTGTGTTGATCCTGTCGATGTCGTGGTCGTCGCTGCCACCGCTGGTTGCAATGCTGCTGTTCCCACTTGTGCGATTTCATCTTTTGTATCGCAGTCTTAGAGAAGACACGTTCCTCATTTGAGATATGGAACGAATTCTTAGTGACTGATCCCAACCCTCGGCCGGATTTCAACTGAAGAGAAGGATGTAAGACTAGCAATCGCAGCTTCATCAGCTGTAGCAGCAACGGCAGAAAATAGAAATGATTATTGGTTCCAGATTTTGGCAAAGGGTCAGGAATTTCGGGGTGTGGGTGGGGGTGTAAGTTGATTACAATGACTCCAGTGTTCACCTGGTATTTGATCGATCCCGAAAGAATGAAAGGCGTTTGAA
>NW_021829934.1:10000-25000 GCF_006345805.1 Octopus sinensis | reverse complement strand
CTTTCAGTTTCCGTCTACCAAATCCACTCACAAGGCTTTGGTCGGCCCGAAGGCTATAGTAGAAGACACTTGCCCAAGGTGCCACGCAGTGGGACTGAACCCGGAACCATGTGGTTGGTAAGCAAGCTACTTACCACACAGCCACTCCTGCGACTATCAGTATTTATTGAGAAGATCGATCTCATTCCCACTTGAATTGATCATTATGGTATGAACCTCGGTATAAATTAATAGAAAAGTGCTTTCGAGCAAGATTCAAATTCCTGGACCATTTTGGATACTTCACTGTCTTTCCAAAGGTACACCAATATCAATTTCCATTGATATACAGTTTTATTGTGGAGGCGCAATGGCCCAGTGGTTAGGGCAGCGGACTCGCGGTCATAGGATCGCGGTTTCGATTCCCAGACCGGGCGTTGTGAGTGTTTATTGAGCGAAAACACCTGAAAAGCTCCACGAGGCTCCGGCAGGGTATGGTGGTGATCCCTGCTGTACTCTTTCACCACAACTTTCTCTCACTCTTACTTCCTGTTTCTGTTGTACCTGTATTTCAAAGGGCCGGCCTTGTCACTCTCTGTGTCACGCCGAATATCCCCGAGAACTACGTTAAGGGTGCACGTGTCTGTGGAGTGCTCAGCCACTTACACGTTAATTTCACGAGCAGGCTGTTCCGTTGATTCGGATCAACCGGAACCCTCATCGTCGTAACCGACGGAGTGCTTCCACACATACAGTTTTATTATGATAAAACAATATATGCAAATGGCTGTCGTTATGGTTCCATGGTGTAGTGGTTATCACATGTGCTTCTATTTGTTATTACTTTTTACTTCTATCAAAAATTTAAAATAACTCAATTAGAATATTTTTTGTCCTTTAAAAAATTCATTTTTTTTAAATTATTAATTAATAATTAGAAATTTGAACATAGGTTATAAAAAATAATAGTAGAACATAGTTAGTACAATAAATAGAATAATACAAAAATTACTTATAGATTACAGTAAAATCAACCCACAACAAATTCACTGTAAAATTTGCTTGAGCTATTGCCTAAGTTATTGCCAAGTCTTCACATTTTTAGTCTTGACCCAATGCCTATTTTTTACATAATGAATTTGCCTACCATATGCACTATTCTACTTTGCATATAACTTTAGCTATGGTACTTCTGGCTTTCATTTATTAAGTATTCTAGTGTGTCAATATTTTAACAAAATGATGGTACCTTTTTTAATGACAATGTTACTTTGTAAATTAAAATCAAATAATTTAATATTCAAATGTTATCCTTAGCTGCAATATTTTAAGTAAAAATTTTCTTGTCCTGTACTTTACCAGGTTTATAATCTTATGAATATTATTTCTCTTGCTCGCATTTTTCCATGTAATATAACAATGGACTGTTCTATAATGTGTCGATTACCCCAGTATTCAACTGGTACATAATTTATCAACCCATGTCTGCTTCACACGCAGAAGGTCGTGAGTTTGAGACTCGCTGGAACCTGTTTCTTTTCTTTTCCATATATTTGCTTGGAAAGGAAAGTGAGGGTGTAGAGGGAATTCTCCCAGCGAATCTGTGAAAAGATAGGTGACTGAGGCAAAAACTGTTAATGCAAATGGCCCTTCTATAAGTAAGCACCTGTAAACTAAAGAGCAGACGAGAGGAATCGTACCTTTGCTGATCAGGGTAACCCTGGAGCTGAGGAATACCTATTTCTTTACTACCCACAAGGGGTTAAACACAGGGGGAACAAACAAGGACAGACAAACGGATTGGGTCCATTATATCGACCCCTGTGCGTAACTGGTACTTATTTAATCGACCCCGAAAGGATGAAAGGCAAAGTCGACCTCGGCGGAATTTGAACTCAGAACGTAACGGCAGGCGAAATACCGCTAAGCATTTCGCCCGACGTGCAACGTTTCTGCCAGCTCGCTGCCTTTGAGGAATACCTTGAGCTTCTTCTGTATCAGGACCGCATCATTCATGTTATCATATTTTTTGTTTAATATTTATACTTTTATCGCAATTTCACTGACCTTTCCATTTCTCTGCCCCCATCCTTTATGTAAATTCCCACTCAATTTGTTGTCTGGATTTGTGATGTCCTCCTCGCCTATGCCCGACAGAATCGTTAGCACTCCGGGATAGATGGTTTGCGGCATTTCGTCCGCCTTTATGTCCAGATTTCAGATTCCGACGACTTCGACTTTTCCCTTTCATCCTTTCGGTGTCGATAAAATAAATACCAGTCGAGCACTGGGGTCGATGTAATTGACTTAATCACCTTCCCCAAGCTGCCCTTGTGGCAAAATTTGAAATCATTATTATTAATAATATCTATATTTTTATTATATTTCGGTGACCGGAGATTGAATTCGAACACAGAACCCACAGAACCAGAAAACATTCCACAAAATGTTTCATTCGACGCATTAATTATTCTACCAATGCACCACTCTGGAATTCTAATTTATTTATCGACCCCGAACTGATGAAAGCCATAAGTGACCTAAGTGACTGGATTTAAATATTTAACTCATCAAATTATACGGAATATTGTCAAAGCAGTGATTTTACTCAATAGAATATCATAGACTGTTATCTATATTATATAAAGTATTATAAATTAACCAATCGATAATCTATTATAAGTTTATCGATATTTAAATTATTAATTCACAGGTAGTATTCGTTTTATTGTGTAAACTGGATAAAATATTATATTCAATAAATTATATTCAATAAACAAATAAATTTTTATTGTCAGAATATGACAAAAGATTGTGAATCCTTTCTACTACAGGTAGAAGGTCTGGAGAGGGGACAGTCGATTATATATCGACCCTCGGTGGTCAACTGGTACTTATTTCATCAACGCCGAAAGGCAAAGTAGACCTCGGTATCATTTGAACTTAGAACATAAAGACGGACGAAATGCTGCTAAGCATTTTCTTCGGCATGCTAACGTTTCTGCCAGCTTTGCTGCCTTAACAAACTGTTAATGATAAATGTGTGTCTTTGTAGACATCTTTATATATAAAAGAGAAGTTGTGTGTCTGTCTCCTACGATTTAGATTCCTAACTACTCCCACATTTTGCGGTGCAGTTTAACCAAAACCGGGTATCTTATAGTCGTGATTTATATCGAGCCCTTCTGGGTATTAGCGCGTGTCTACGATGGGTCTACGATTTTAAAAATAATTTACCATCATTTTTTCCATTTTAATGCATTTTTTCGCTATTATATAAGGGCAGTAACTCTCTAAAAATGTCTACGATGAGTCAACGATTTAAAAAAAAATTTACCATCATTTTTTTTCCAGTTTTAATGCATTTTTTGCTATCTTTTGGCTATAACTCTCTAAAAATGCTTATATAGTTATTTCCCTTACAAATCCGAGCAACGCCAGGCGATACTGCTAGTTGAATATACAAAAACCGGAACATTGAGAAGCGGGTAGACGCCCTAGCACAGCATGCACGCCGCCACTTCCATCACCGTCGATAGAAACAAATACCTGTTCGAAATAAGTGGTCAATATGATCGAGTATTGATCTTAGGATTTGATGCCTAATAAGGCCACACTTCAATGACTGAAAAGAATAAAAGAGAATTTGAAGGAGTGAAGAAAATCGCAAGTTCGAAACTCACTGAAGTCTATTATTACCATGAGGCTTTTACAGTTTATTTTTGTTGTTGCTGTTGTTATATTTCTTCTTTTTACTCTTCTTCTTCTTCTTCTTCTTCTTCTTCTTTTTCCTATTTTTCTTTTTTCTTCTTCTTTTTCTTCTTTTTCCTTTTCTTCTTTTTCTTCTTTCTATTCTTTTCATTCTTTTTTTCTTCTTCTTCTTTTCTTTTTCTTCTTTTTCTTCTTCTTCTTCTTCTTCTTCTTGTGCAAATGTCGCAGACTTTGTCGAAGCCATTTAAATTGTTGCTATGGTTCCTCTTCATGTTGTTGTTGTTGTTGTTGTTGTTGCTGCTGTTGTAGTTGATATGCAAATTCTAATGCTACTCTCGCGGCTTTCTGTTTCCTTACTTTAAATCCGGTCGAGGTCGATAATACCATTTATCTCTTGAAAGCTCTGCCAGCCGCAATCAACATTAATCAGTTTCGTTTTGCTTTTAATAATTCATTCCATATCTCGAATGAGGATCGTGTCTTCTCTAAAACCACGATACAAATGATGAAATCGCAGAAGTAGGGACAGCTACAACAACAGCAGAACCACTGCCATTACAACCAGCGGTGGTAGTGGCAACAACCACATCCACATCAGCAAAATCAACACCAATAACTGTAGTAATAGCCGTGTTGAGTCATTCCATCTGTTGAACATAAAGTTCCGCGTTGACCGTTTCGTTCTGTTCAAGTAATTCGTAATGGATAACTCCTTTCTAGTCCCACCATACGCTCAACATCGTTTTACGCGAATGAAGATCTTGTTTCACGCGCGGTGTCGCTTGTTTACCGGGCCTAAGCCATTCCTTACGCTGCTTCATATTGATGTACAGGTGCCATTTTTCGTCGCCAGTAACGATTCGGTAAAGAAATCGCTGCTTGTGTCTATGAGTTGAGCGGTGACGAGCAACAAAGCCAGCGGACATTGTGGCTCGTTGATTTTTGTTGTTGTCACTTAAAGCATGCAGAACCCATGCTCCATACTGCTAAACTGCTCCCATCGAGTGAAGATGCTTCTCTATAACAGTGTGGGAGCATTCCATTTTCTCTGCTAGTTCCTTTATCGTTTGACGAGAATTTTCGTGCAAAAGTTGGTTTCATCGCTCTGCATCGAACTCAACGGGAGGACCAGAACGAGGTGTGACTTTGAGGTCAAAATTTCCATTTTTGAACTTAGCATACCAATCACGAGCGGTTTTTAAGCTATGGGACCCTCTCCATACACAGCACAAATGTCGCGAGCAGTTTTTGTGGCCTTAGAACCTTGATTAAAAACAAAAAGAAGGAGGTATCGAAAATGCTCGTTTTTCTTAACTTGACATTCCATTTTAATGATATGAAAAAAAAACAAAAATTAACTAAAATTAACTAGAGAAAAAAGAAAATAGATTCCAAAATGATTCAAAAATAGAATTCCCGAATAAATAGATTCCAAAATTTTTTAAAAACAGCGGGAACTTAGTTGCCAACCCAATACAATCACATCACCGAAACCACATTGCTGCAAGATAAGGCATAATTAATTCAGAACAATGGGAATAAATAAACATTATATTTGACAGAATAATCAGAATGCTAAAGGGTTAAAGATGCATTACGTTTGGAAAGAAAACTAGGGGACGGTCATTTAGTCACGGCTAGAACGCCTTAGATCGTTGAATATGTTCCAGCGGGATTGACATGGGTCTAGACAACAAAAAAATGTCAAAACTTAAAGGGGCGTAACTCTGATTTTTTTATTAGCCACAAGGGCCCAAATCAACACGTGTAGATCATCTCTTCCGTCTCTTTCTCATTTGTCATTTCCGTTTTCGCGAAGTCAAATCTAGCGTCAGCTGTATAGAGAGATATATCTTAACAATATGCAATTTTCTGTAAGTGGTTCCATGGTGTAGTGGTTATCACATCTGCTTTACACGCAGAAGGTCGTGAGTTCGAAACTCGCTGGAACCTGAATCGTTACCCTTTTCTTTTTTTTAGGTGGGCAATTGGCGAACTCGTTCCAGCTTTGGATACAATATACTGTATTATTTCTTCTGGTTAACTGTCCTTTAAGTTCAAATCCCATCGAGGTTATCTTTACGATGTCTCCTGGGGCTAAATTACTGCAACATTCGTCCTAAACCAGGACTGCCATGTTATGCTGGCAAACAATCTTTACTCCACTGCTTTGATTGTTCCGTTTTGATTTAAACTTACGCATTCTGTTTTGTCTGAGTTAATATGGAGATCGATACTTCTGGTTAAATATTCAGGGCTATGGAGAGTGGGTTTGGTTTGGATTATTAGATTACAGAGAAGCACTAAGCTATCAGCATAATCTGCATCAGTGATTTTCGTAGCAGGATATCTTTTACTCCTTCGTGGATGTAGTGTGAATCCATTATCGACAGATATTCTGAGAACGTAATCCAAGCAAAAGATACGATGTGCTAAAGTGTCACCTTGTAGTACTCTGGCGACAATTTCAAAGAAATCTGTATTGCTATCTGGAGATCGTACTGTTGGATATGTACTTTTATAAAGCCTCATAATGACATTTACTGTTTCATCTGGTAAACCATAAGCTAGCAGCATTTCTTCGATTTTGCTTTGAATCGAATCGAAAGCTCTGGAGAAATCCAACAGCAGAAAAACAGAATAGAATTTAGATTTTTAGCTTTTCACACCTTCAAGAATTTTACGAATGGTAAAGATTTGACTGATAATTGATCATCCTCTTCGAAAGCGACTACACTCACATACTTAAAATGGCTTTGAATGTGATCTGGAGGGGTCGTCTGACCAAAGAGCGATTGCATAGGAACTTTCGTCTAGTAACAGACGTCTTCAAAGAGCATGGAGTCAGATTGGTAGGTCATCGTTGGAAGGGTAAAGACGAAATTGTTTGTGATGTTTTTTATGGGAACCTACGCAATGAAGAGCTAGCAGAGGACGATAAGCCAAGACCTATGTCCAGCAGATTTGTGATGATATAAACTGCAAGCCCTCTGACCTTCCGGATGTGATGAGCAATACAATTGGATGGCGACAGAGTCACGGGAATCCGTACAAACAGTGCGACTGGATGGAGATGATGGCCACCACACTCACCCTCACACCACTCGCTCTTTCTCTTTGTTCAGAGATAGATAACGATTGAGCTAGGTCCTAGCAAACTCGTACAAAATCTTACAAAGAACAACATAGATTCAAAATTCGACAGAACCTTAATTTCATATTTTCTTTCTTATTTCTCTCTTTCTTATTTACTCTCTTTACTCTTTTACTCTTTTACTTGTTTCAATCATTTGACTGTAGCCATGCTGGAGCACCACCTTTAGTCGAGCAAATCGACCCCGGGACTTATTCTTTGTAAGCCCAGTACTTATTCTATCGGTCTCTTTTGCCGAACCGCTAAGTGACGGGGACCTAAACACACCAGCATCGGTTGTCAAGCAATGTTAGGGGGACAAACATAGACACACAAACACATACACACACACACATATATATATATATATACATATATACGACAGGCTTCTTTCAGTTTCCGTCTACCAAATCCACTCACAAGGCATTGGTCGGCCCGGAGCTATAGCAGAAGACACTTGCCCAAGATGCCACGCAGTGGGACTGAACCCGGAACCGTGTGGTTGGTAAGCAAGCTACTTACCACACAGCCTCTCCTGCGCTAATATGGTGCTAATATTGTTTTCGTTGGTGTTATTGTTGTAGCTGTTGTTGTTGTTGTTGTTGTTGTACTTCAGAAAAGTGATTTCATCCGTCTAAGCTGAGAACTTGTGCTGTTGAGTTTCAGACTCTTGTAATTAAGATACACAATTTGATGACCATTTAAAACAAGAAATGATGTATTATTGTCTCGATCGTAAATCTAAGACCAAACCCTTTTTTCATCTTCAAAACACTTTTTCTACTCACTCGCCAAATTTTACTGTAAACATTGAATTATTTATTCTGCAGTCTGGAAATCAGAGCGAGGATCGGTACCGAAAGATTAAATTAAATCTGAGGTCAACCAGTACAATATGGAGAGACTGTGCCCTCAGAAAAACCACATCAGGGTGGAATTGATAAGGAACCTGGTTTGGCAATTAATGTCGAATGGGTGTGAAGACGCAACGATTATATCAAGGAGTACATGGGAAGGAACCTGGCGAAGGGTCTGATTCTATGGTGTAGTGGTTATCATCTTCATTTTAAACTCAAATGGTTTCGTGTTCGAAACTCAATGTAGTCGTAGTTTATATTTATTTTATTTTTAATGCCTTTTTTTATATTTTTGTTTTTGCATTGTTATTTTATTTATTTCGCTATTGATGCTGTCATTGTTGTTAAAAGAAACCGGAAGGACACGTTAAATGCATTTGTCTTTCGAAAGAAAACCAGGAGACGGTGGGATGGCCACGATTAGAACGGCTTTGATCATTGCTCAAACCAGATAGCCATCAGCCCACACAATAACAAGAAAAACATCGCAGAACTTAAAGAGACGTAACTAAACACATATATGTCCTTATTCCGCCACCACCACCACCACCAGCGGAATTGCCATTCTGGAGCCTTTCCTCGACGTCACCTCTGCGTCACCGCGGCACCGACACCCCGACCCCAACTTGTTCGAAGAGATCGAGACGAAAATGATTGCTTGCGTACGACGATTCAACTTGCCGCTCCAAATGACGCGCTCAGTAGAGCAGCTACCACACTACGCTCTGTTGAGTTTCTTCTCGTCTTCAACCAAACCCGCTTGACCCTTCAGCATTCATATTACTCCCTCAAATCTAATGCTTATTCATTCCCGTTGCTTCGAATCAATCATTTATTATATCATTGCCTCGTGATTTTGATTATGTGATTGTTTATTTTTTTTTAGAATGACATTGTAGGGTATGTGTGAAAGGCGGCGTGAGCTGGCAGATTCGTTAGCACGCTGGGCGAAATGCGTAGCCGTATTTCGTCTGCCGTTACGTTCTGAGTTCAAATTCCGCCGAGGTCGACTTTACCTTTCATCCTTTCGGGGTCGATAAATTAAGTACCAGTTACGCACTGGGGTCCATGTAATCGACTTAAACCGTTTGTCTGTCTTTGTCCCCTCTGTGTTTAGCCCCTTGTGGGTAGTAAAGAAATAGGTATGTGTGAAAGGCGGCATCTGGCCAGTTGGAAAATAAAACAGACAGAAGGCCTTATAAGGCCGGTTTAAATGCATAAGGGTTAAAGAAAGGGAGCCAAGTATACAGAGTTATCGGAGCGTTGGAGTGATATTTCTGCCAGGCCCTTTACGTTGTGAGTTCGAATGACGGAGAGGTCGACTTTGCGTTTCACCATGTACCGATCGATAGAATAAGGCGGCGAACTGGCAGAAACATTAACACGCCGGACGAAATGCTTAGCGTTATTTCGTCTGTCTTCATGTTCTGAGTTCAAATTCCACCGAGGTTGACTTTGCCTTTCATCCTTTCGAGGTCGATAAATTAAGCACCAGTTGCGTACTGGGATCGATCTAATTGACTGGCTCCCTCCCAAAAATTTCGGGCCGTGTGCCTAGAATAGAAAAGAATAAGTACCCGCCATGTAATCAACCAGCTCGATCCCTCTTAAGATTGCTGCCCCCTTGCTAAAATCAGGAAGAATTATTCCGTCAATCGGACCCTGTCCCTCATTTCTAACTTACCTTCTCGCAAAACTAAATCAATAATAAACTGTATAAAAATATAAATAAGTGCGTCTAAATCAACTGGTTCCATGGTGTAGTGGTTATCACATCTGCTTAACACGCAGAAGGTCGTGAGTTCGAAACTCGCTGGAACCTCAATTTTCTCTTAATTTTTTTTTTCTTCGTCTTCAAGACTAGCAGTTGACAAACTCGTTCGAGCATTGCATAGAATATACAGTATATATATTCGTTCTGGTTGTCTGTGCTCTGAGTTCAAATCCTGCCGAGGTTATCTTTGCATTTTTGACGTATTTAACTACTTAGCTTTCTTTTTTTCTTTTATAGAGAGATATATGTTAACAATATGCAATTCTCTGCAAGTGGTTCCATGGTGTAGTGGTTATCACATCTGCTTCACACGCAGAAGGTCGTGAGTTCGAAACTCGCTGGAACCTGAGTCGGTACCTTTTTTTTTTAGGTGGGCAATTGGCGAAGTCGTTCCAGCTTTGGATACAATATACTGTATTATTTCTTCTGGTTAACTGTCCTTTAAGTTCAAATCCCATCGAGGTTATCTTTACGATGTCTCCTGGGGCTAAATTACAGCAACATTCGTAGTGGTTCTTGAGAGCAGTTAAACCTGCAGAAGCTACCGAGTCGGAAACTCGCTGGAACATGTCTGTATCTATTTTTACTTATCTATTATAGTAATACAGCCAATTGGCGGAATCGTTCACGCGATAGAAAGAATATTTTCATCGATTATATGTTCCATTCGTCTCCCGATTCCTTGCATTGTCCACTCCGTTTTTTGACCTTTATGGTTAATAAAGAAAATGCGATGGAAAGAATATATGCTGCAGTATGTGTTCCAAATGTCTACGTTCTGAGTTCAAATCCCACCCAGGTTATTCTCACGTTTTGGAGCTCTTTGTCTTCTTATCTTCCTTTCTGAACCGACGAAATAGTTTTGTTGACAGCCAACGGTCACGAGTTCGAGACACGATAAAACCTGTTTCAGATTAGTTTCTTATTTCTCCCAACAACAATATCTGGTAATATTGTTGTTGTTATTATTATTATCTTTATTGCTGCTGTCTTCTTCTTCTTCTTCTTCTTCTTCTCTTCTTCTTCTTCTTCTTCTTCTTCTTCTTCTTCTTCTTCTTCTTCTTCTTCTTCTGCCCCCAATCAGGACCAAACACTTGTATCATTGTTCCATCATAAATCTATGACCAAGCACTTGTATCATTGTTCCATCATAAATCTACGACCAAACACTTTTGTATCATTGTTCTATCATAAATCTACGACCAAACACTTTTGTATCATTGTTACATCATAAATCTACGACCAAACACTTGTATCATTGTTCCATCATAAATCTACCACCAAACACTTGTATCATTGTTCCATCATAAATCTACGACCAAACACTTTTGTATCATTGGTCCATCATAAATCTACGACCAAGCACTTTTGTATCATTGTTCCATCATAAATCTACGATCAAACACTCGTATCATTGTTCTATCATAAATCTACGACCAAACTCTTGTATCATTGTTCCATCATAAATCTACGACCAAACACTTGTATCATTGTTCCATCATAAATCTACGACCAAACACTTTTGTATCATTACCTCGATCGTAAGTCTACGACCAAACACTTTACTATTCGCTCATTAATTTTACTGTAAACATTGAAACATTTATTCTGCGGTCTGGAAATCAGAACATGAATTGGTGCAGGAAAATCAACCCTGAGGTTGCTCGGTACAATATGGAGAGGCTGTGCCCTAAGCAAAACCACATCAGGGTGGAACTGGTAATGAGTCTGGTTTGGCCATTAATGATGAATGGGTGTGAAGACGCAGCGATTATATCAAGGAGTACATGGGAAAGAACCTGGCAGAGTATCTGATTCCATGGAGTAATCGTTATCACGTTCAGTTTAACCACAAAAGGTTTCGTGTTCGAAACTCGGTGAAGTCGTTGTCTATATTTCTTTTATTTCTAATGTTTTTTTTATATTTTTCTTTTGTTTTTGCATCGTTGTTTTATTTATTTTGTTGTTGATGTTGTCATTATTGTCAAAAGAAACCGGAAAGACACGTAAAATATTTTCTTCGAAAAGAAAACTTGGAGACAGTGGGTATGGTCACGGTTAGAACGCTTTTGATCATTGTTTAAACGGATTGCTATCGGTCCACACAACAACAACAAAATCTCAAAGCTTAAAGGGACGTAACTAAACACATATTCCGTCGCCAGCGGAATTGTCATTCTGGGGCGTCGCCTCAGCGTGACTTCGGCACCACGCAACTTGTTCGAGATGATTGAGAGGCGAAATTCTGCTTTGGAATTTTCAGAACATTTTTCCACAGCATAACTTATAATTTTTTTTGGGGGGGGGGGGGATTTTCAACGCACGGAAAATCACACGACTATGAAAATTAAAATACTTCCTTATTTTTCGAATTTTTTTTTTTTTTGAAAATTCTTTTGTTAGTTTTTCGAATTTTTTTTTTTGAAAATTCTTTTGTTAATTTTTCGAATTTTTTTTTTTGAAAATTCTTTTGTTAATTTTTCGAATTTTTCTTTTTAAATCATATTTCAAAATACGGTCAGTCCGAATCTTTGGCTTAAGTCCCAGAAATAGACCATTAAATGTGTTTATGGAGAGAAAAATATTGAAAGACATCAATATAACAGACTGACAATCAAGCGAGGAGGGTATCAAGTGGTCGTGAGATGAGCCATCGGTCCAAACAACAATTCCTCATAACATAAGGGGACGTAACTCAACACATGCAAGTCATTATTCCGTCTCTCTCTCTCTCTCTCTCTCTCTCTCTCTCTCTCTCTCTCTCTCTCTCTCTCTCCTATTTCACTTCCGTTCTCTCGAAACTAAATGAAGGAGAAACTGTATAGAAAAATATTTTTAAAGATAGTTGAACGCCTAGCGACAGTTGGTTCCATGGTGTAGTGGTTATCACATCTGCTTTACACGCAGAAGGTCGTGAGTTCGAAACTCGCTGGAACCTGATGCGTTGTTCTTTTATCTTTTGGCGAAGTACTTCCAGCATTAGATACAATATACAGCAATACTTCTTGTAGTCGTCCGTACTCAAAATTGAAATCACGTCAGCGTTGTCTTTGCATTTCTAGGGTCTTCACTGGTCACCACATCCACCCACCCCCACTGACCCTTTGTCCAGAAATTGATCAAGGTCCTTGCAAACTCTCCTCACACGAAATCTCGCAAAGAACATCATTCATTCAAAACTCGGCAGGTCTTTAGTTTCATATTAGCTGCTTATATCTTCCGTAAATATTCATTGTATTAAGTGACTCCATCAACACGCAGAAGGTCGCCAGTTCGAAACTCGTTGGAACCACAGATTTTATTTTCAGAGCGGCGAAAATCCTGACAGGGCCGTAGCACGCCGGGTAAAATGTTTATTGGCATTTTCTTCAATCTTGTCGTTCTGAGTTCAAATTCCGCTACGGTCGACTCTGCCTTTGATTTTCTCTGGGTCGATAAAATAAGTACCAGTAAAATACTTGGGATCGATGTAATCGACTCGTCCCCTCCCGCAAAATAGCTGTCCTTGTGGCAAAATTTGAAACCAATATTTATTGTGTAAACATTGTTATTCTTATTGTTGTTGCTGCCATTGTTATTATTATTATTATTATTGTTATTATTATTATTATTGAGTGACACTGGGGTAAAATATACGAAGCCCATTAAACCCATCATGACTACCCGTCTGATAAGGGTACACCAGGCACATGCATCACAACCATTTGTGTGTGACATGGTGATCTCATATCAAGATAAACAGCACATGTCCTTGCAGGTGGGGCACAGTTAGAAATTTCTTCAGGTTGAGTAGCCCATCCCGCTCAAAAGGTCCCTGAATAAGGTTGTTTAAGGATGTTGAAAGAACCACCCATGTTTCCAGAGGTGAACTATTCAAACCCCAAAGAATCCCTCTCAACACATGGCTATGATGCTCCCCCACTACTTCCGCTCGTGATCAGAGATGCACATATTGTCAGCCACTAAGGGACATGCTCAACTGGTTACGGTCAAACAACTGACAAGCAAATCTGGGGTATTGAGCAGAATATTTGCTGTAGCCCATCTTTTATACCAAGACAAAACAATATACATGATAACGCTTCCAATCAATTAAGATCAGAAGCCATGAGAGCCACTGCCTGGTACTGCATCAGGGCATTTATTATTATTATTATTATTATTATTATTATTATTATTATTATTATTATTATTGTTTTTGTTGTTGTTGTCGCTATTATTATTGTTGTCGCACCTCTTTAGAAAAGAAATTTCATCGGTCTGACACCTTCTACTGTTGAAACTCTTAAAAACTTGTTGGTCTTATGCCAAAATCAGAAAGAATTATTCCGTCTCTCTTCCATTTCTAAATTCCGTTCACTTAAAACCCAAATCAATAGTAAACTCTATAGAAATATATATTGCAAACGTTGATGTTAATTGGTTCCGTGGTGTAGTGGTTATCACATCTGCTTAACACGCAGAAGGTCGTGAGTTCGAAACTCGCTGGAACCTAGGTTTTTTTTTTACTGTTTTCCTTTTTTTTAAGGCAGATAATTGGTGTAGTCATTCGATCGTCGGATATAATAAACTGTAGTATTGGTTCTGGGTGTTTGTCCTCTGAGTTCAACTCCCACCGAGGTTATCTTTGTATTTCTGATGTCTTTTACTTCCTGTGTTTGTCCTTGAATCGGTAACATAGTTCCTTATGAAGGTTCATTGGTGTTCCGTCAAGATAAGTCATTCTTTGTTGTTGCAGTTATCAGATCTGCTTGATACGCAGTGGATCGTGGGATCGAATCTTGGTGGAGCTCTTTTTCTTATTATTTTCATATATAAAAAACACTCCACCACCCTCATTCCTTTTGTCGATGTCGCCGTTGTTGTTGATGACGTTTTCTTCTAGTTGTTGTTGCTATTATTGTGGGAGGGGTGGGAGTGGGTGGGAGGGGTGGTAGATCGGCCCCCACCACAACGACCTCCGACAATATCAACCACAACCGAGCGAAATATCCAAGTCTGCTTCTAAAATTTCTCGGTACAAACAGTTAATAATGAAGATATTTGCCCGCGAAGCCATCGGGGTTCCATGGTGTAGCGGTTATCACATCTGCTTAACACGCAGAAGGTCGCGAGTTCGAAACTCGCTGGAACCTCAAGCACATCTCTTTTTTTTTATGGGGTTAGGGCTTTCTAATTCTTGCGTCATTATTTATATTTATTTATCCATTTATTTTATCGTTAATTTTCTAATTCTTACATAAGGTTTTTATTTATTTATTTATTTATACCATTAATATATTATATTTCAGCGACAATATCAACAACAATTCCCTGAGTCATTGAGAATTTATCAAATAATAATAATCCTTTCTACTAAAGGCACAAGGCCTGAAACTTTGGTGGGGGACTACTCGATTATATCGACCCCAGTGTTTCACTGGTACTTAATTTATCGAACCACGAAGGAGGAAAAGCAAAGTCAACCTCGGAGGAATTTGAACTCAGAACGTAGCGACAAGAGAAATACCACTAAGTATTTCGTCCAACTCGCCACCTTATATCTT
>NW_021829934.1:0-2500 GCF_006345805.1 Octopus sinensis | reverse complement strand
GGGGAAGAGGAAGAGGTTGAGGAGGAGGAAGAGGTAGAGGAGGAGGAAGGGGAGGAAGGGGAGGAAGGGGAGGAAGGGGGAAGAGGAAGAGGGGGAAGAGGAGAGAAGGAGAAGAAGAAGAAGAAGAAGAAGGAGGAAGGGGAAGAAGAGGGGGAGGGGGGGGAGGAGAGAAGGAGAAGAAGAAGAAGAAGAAGAAGAAGAGGAGGAAGGGGAAGAAGAGGGGGAGGGGGAGGAGGAGAGAAGGAGAAGAAGAAGAAGAAGAAGAAGAGGAGGAGGAAGAGGAAGAGGAGGAGGAGGAGGAAGAGAAGGAGGAGGAGGCAGAACAACTGTACTTGTAATACTCTCGGCACACTTTAGGGAGTATAGACTTAACAACTTCCTGTTTAGAAATGTTCTTCATTTTAACCTAATACAGTGAGTACACAGTCATTTAGTGATAGGTGGCGGTGGTCGTGGAAGGAAGGGGGAGGTAATCACAACCTAGTTTTCTTCCCTGTTTTTTTTTCTTCTTGTATTTTCTTATATTTCTCATTCGTTATCTTTCCTTCCGGTTGCAACTCAAAGAATCGTTTCGAAAAATAATTTCCTTAATGACCTCAGTTCTTGGATTGAAGTTTTCGGTGAACAAACGGACCTAAACATATCATCACCGTCGTCGTCGTCGTCGTCATCATCATCATCATCATCATCATCATCATCACATCCATCATCCTCATCATCATTATCATCATCATCATCATCATCATCATCATCATCATCATCATCATCATCATCATCGTTGTCATCATCATCATCCTCATCATCATCATCCTCTTCATCATCATCATCATCATCATCATCATCATCATCATCATCATCATCATCGTTGTCATCATCATCATCACGATCATCATAATAATCATCATCATAATCCTCACCACCATCGCTACAGTCTCCCCCGCCGCCCCATAACCTCCAAAACTATCGCTTTTATTCTCATCCTACGTATTTTCCTTTTTTCCTTTTCTTTCTTTTTTTTTATTTTGTTTCTTTCGCTTCAGAATATTTAGGATGTATTTGTTTACATAATCTCCTACCACCATTGTGGCGAATAACTCCTCCTTTCACTTCTGCGGCAGCCATCTTGCCACATGTACGAATGTTGCAGAAAACGAAAATTGCGAAAAATAAACATGTAACAGCTTAAAACTTTGACAGATAAAACTTCCCTCTGCGCCAGGTAATCGGGTGCATATTCCTTTGATACATATAAAGGGGTGGACGTGTCTCTACTAGGTAATAGATTACCCGTTTCTCTACCCCAGATAATGGGGTACATTATCCTTTACACCGCGTAACTGAATATATGTTCCTCTGATACGTGTAATGAGGTAGATGTGACTCTGTCCCAGTTGATAGGGCAGGCACCCCTCTACAGGGTAATATGTTGGTCGTGTCCCTACCCCAAATAATGAGACTCACCTTCTTTTACGCTTGGGGTAAATGTGACTCTGTCCCAAGTTTATCGGATAGATGTTCCTCATTCGAATAATGGGGCGGGCGTAATTCTACCCTAGTCAGTGGAGTACACGTCGGTCACGTGATCACGTGATATATATATATATATATAGATAGATATATATATATAGATATATATATATATATATATATGTACGTATGTATGTATGTATGTATGTATGTATGTATGTATGTATGTATAAAAAATACAAACTGGGACAAGAACGCAAAGCATTTTGAAGACGATAAAAAAACACGGACGGGACATTCGAAGCCTTCAATCTTCAGTCAAGAGCCGGGTCATCCTCGCAATTTCGGCTTATTAATCTTGAGATTGCTCCAATCTGGCCTGCCCCAAGGAAAAACTAATGGGATAGACGTTCTTGTACCCCAGATACTCCTGCACTCCCAAGTATTGGGGGAGATATTTCTAAATCCTGGGTACTGGAATGGACATTTCTGTATCCATAACTTGAGTTCAAATATCATGAAACTCTTTGGTAGGAAAAAGAGCCTCCGGAAGGAAAACTGTCATTCCCAGTAATACTTTCGTCTTTCCCGGAAATTCATTTATCTGTATCTGTAATAATGCTGTTCTCGCCATTTCGTTGCTGAGAAAGGAGAGAAAGCATCAGAGGTACATTTCTAGGTAACCATCTTTGAAACTAAAAGGGTTACAAAAGGATTTTAAAAAGGGTTTTAAGGGTTTCTGAAAAGTCCATATTATTGTTCTTCTTCTTCTTCTACCTCCTCTTCTTCCTCCTCTTCTTCCTCCTCTTCTACCTCCTCTTCTACCTCCTCTTCTTCCTCCTCTTCTTCTTCCTCTTCTTCTTCCTCTTCTTCTTCCTCTTCTTCTTCTTCTTCATCTTCCTCTTCTTCGCCTTCCTCTTTTTCTTCTTCCTCTTCTTCATCTTCTTCTTCTTCCTCTTCTTTTTCTTTTACTACTACTATTGCTGCTGCTGCTGCTACTACTACTACTACTACTACTACTACTTACTACTAC
>NW_021829933.1:27500-34129 GCF_006345805.1 Octopus sinensis | reverse complement strand
ATCCAGTTTGAGTCAGTGTTAGTTGCATGATATATTCAAGTTCGAGTTAGCGTCAAGGTAGACGTTTCAAATCATTGTCTTGCAGAATACGATAAATGATAACACTAAACACGAGTCAAAGACAATAAGATGCGGAATACCGCCACAACATAATAATGGCGATAAGAATATAACAGTACCGACAATAACATACAAGTGGACGAGGATTCACATTATAACAGTCTAGGACTCTGCTATCCTCTCATGGAATGAGATGGCATATCCGCCGGAGTCTATGAATATAAGCTTCAATGGTGAATTTGTCAGCATTTTAGAGGATTTCAGTATCAGCTCAACATCTGGAATATTATGAAGGTGTCGTTGGTGAGACTGCTCTGGGATCTTGTGGTGTCTGCGGTAGACATTCCAAGTTCCACAGGAGTAAAACGGTATTGAAAGGATACTTGCATTGCGTACTGCAACTTTTAGGGCCTTTTTAAATTCCTTCCTGATCCCAAATATGTTCTTTGAGGCTGGCGAAAGCATCAGTTGCTTTTCAGATGCGTGAAGCTATTTCATCATCCAGGTAAGAAAATTTGTCAACAACTTTGAGCATGTGACCATCGACATAAATTGCTGGTTCAACATTGGGTGATCCGGGAGACGGTTGATACATTACCACCATTTTGTCGATGTTAATGGTTAACTCAAATGCCAAAATTTGTGAGAACCTATTCATAAAAGTTGGCAAATATATGAGTGAGTGTGTTGCAAAGATCGTAGACGTCAGTATATAAAGACCGCATATGACATTCTGAAGGACCTTTTTCTTCGCAGCGAATAATTTTCCAGAGGTTCGGTATTTAATGAATGCATATGTCGTTGTGTCCCGTCCCAGCGAGCGATACACATACATACATACATACATACATACATACATACATACATACATACATACATACATACATACATACATACATACATACATACATACATTCATACATACGTCAGTCATACCTACCTAGGCATTTATACATCTATACAGTCACTCCTACTCCCAGATCTCATAGAATTTATCACCCGCAGTTTTATAGTTAACTGTTTTTTTAGTGTGCTTGTTCTCAACTGAATCTTCAGATTTTAATCAAGATTTTAATATAGATCCTAAATTACTTTGGGGCAACCTTAATACCTCGTAAGGTATTAAGGTCAGTTTTCATCAAGTAGACATGTGAATGAAGTGGTTTCAGCCTCCAGTATTATATCTTTATGTAGGGCTACATTATCCAAAATAATATTGTTGTTTTTGAGTTGGTAGGGTACTAATAGGGAGAAATTTGGTTGCTATTTCTTAAAGATCAAGCGACCACGTAGAATCTCATTTGTTAGTGATTTTTTGGTTATGGTTAATATTATAATAGAAATTAATGATTAGAGCTATTGCTTTGATCTAATTAGTTGTAACTCCGTGTCGCTTATATCTCGATACAGTGTATCTAGGATTACATTATCTAATGTGATTGTTGTTGCTGCTGCTGCTGTTGTTGTTGCTGTAGTTATTGTTATTATACATTTATCCTGATCCAGCAGACACATGGTTAAAGGTTTTCAGTTAAATCCATGATGTTTCATATTCCGATACAGTTTATCTAGGACTACGCAAAGCAAATGCACATTTTCTATTCTATGGTAAAATCGTAATTCCGGACCCCATCCAGCAAAATATAACTGGTAATGGTCATTGTTAATAAGATTCAGTCCCTAGGAGAAAGAGATAGGTTTTATTGTTGGGATTTTGTGACGTAACTTGCATTTCGTTCCATCCCTGGTTCAAATGAAGTCAGGAACCAAAATATTAGTTTTAAGGCGAACAGGTGTGATTTGGAGATGATTTGGCTGTTGTATCTAGCAGCTCATATGACCATTTAGAGACTGGAGCTGAAAGTGTGAAGTATATTAAATATGTGTGTGTATTTGTGCGTGCGTGTGTGTGTATGTGTGTGTGTGTGTGTGTGTTGTGTCGTCAAAAGGACATATGGAACAGCCCTTTTAGCCCTAAAATCAACCCTGATCTAACGAACCTATGTTGAAAGTTATCTCAGCTCGGATCATTATGTTGTTTTTAGGGCTTTGCAGGATTTTACATCACCTAATCTCACTGTTCCCTTATATACGACGCTTAATTTAAGGGTAGATTTGGTTGCAGTTTCCAGAAGGTCGATCGTTGTGGTGATTGTAGCTTCTGGATACGTTTTTACTTTGATTTCGGCCAACGTAGTATCAATAACGGCTGCTTACGTTGCACATCATGTCACTTGCGATGGCTGTGGGATTGCATAGGTCTCCATAGGTCTCCGTAGTGCTCCGTAGTTCACCGTTAACGTAAGTCAGTCGTTCGGCGATTTTTCGTACAATATACTTCGTTGGGTCACTACAAATTGGTGAACTTATCAGATCGGTGACTTTTATGTCAATGCCTGTATTTCACTGGTAGTTATTTCCGGTAAGACCACAGGCAAGGTTGATCTCCAAAAGTTAATTACCGTGACTAAACACCTCACGGTATTTTGTTCCACGCTCTGATGGTTCTCACAACTCCAGCGTCGTTCCGGTCACATAACTAAGAATCCAAACAGTAACAAAAAGGAGTGACAGTCTGTTAATTCTGAGGGAAGAAATTAATTGAAAACTACGTGTTTTATTATTAACGCAACAGCTAATGTTAAAATATCATCGTATGACAGTCACCGTGTAATTAATGAAAATAATAATCAGTTTATTTATTTATCCCATGATCCCACACTTTTGTACAAAACGTCTGAGAAAGGGGATTACATGATGTATAAGGCGAAATAAAAACGTAGTACTTAAGACATCGAAATACGGAAATAAATACGTGTATATATATGTAAAGAAAGAGAGGAGGTATAAGAATAGGATGAATTAATTTATTTCACTAATAGACATCCATATAACGACGATCCTTTTGCAATCTCTATCGCATACAAACTATTTTAGTGTATGGTAATAAATTTGGTTAACTGTGGAGTTTGTATCCAGATCCGTTAAAGGGGCATTTTTATGAGTACCACCACCGTTATAGTTAAATCCATATTTATTGTATTATATATCTATTTATATAATGTATGTGTGTGTATGTGCGTGCTTATATATATATATATATATATAATATATATATATATTATATATATATATATATATATATATATATATTATATATATATATATATATATAATATGTAAAGGTTAGTAGAATTAGAGGTTGCAATAACCATCTGAGGGATAAAAGTATCCGTTATACTACCGGTATAATTACCTATGTTAACCTTGGACATACATATGCAGGCATATTATGCTCATAGGTTACAGGCAATGACAAAGATAAACATGAGTTTATCAGGAATCAAATTTAAAGTAAACAGAAAATGGAGAAATAATGATTAACAATAATTGACTTACATCAATTATTACTTTTTGATTAAATAGTCTATTTGCATTTAATTAAAAAGTGATAACTGATGTTAGTCAATTGTTGTTAATCAATATTTCTCCATTTTCTGTTTACTTTACTTTATATATATAATACACATTAAGTACAGGACATCACGAACGAGCGAAAAACATGTAAACACACAAGAGATAAGTAGAGGACAAAATACAAAATAATACACAATAAGAACTGGACATCAACAGCGAGTGAAAAATACGTAAAAACATGACGAGAGACAAGTACGGGGCAAAATACCAGAAGTGTAACTCTTCCTCAGTTGTCGACTGTTTATTACTCCTTATTTCGAGCTTTCAACGACAAGATAGGAAAACTTCATAAGACAGCAGCATCTAAAAAATTTTTAAATAAATAAAAAATTTGTGGAGAGTTAGGACTTCGAACGAACAAACAGCAACAGAATGGAGATACAGATTAAACAATCGATGAAGACAAATATTAAGAGCCGTTAGACCAAGATGCACTGTAATGGGTAACGCCGGGTAGAAATTTTGAAAGGATACAGAATAAAGAGAAGAAAGTAGTAGAAAATATGTCAGGAGGCGAGGGAAATGACGTCCAGCGAGATGGACGTCGCGTCCAGAAAAACAGAGGTGGCCTGTAATCACGTGTGAGCCAAGAGGCGGGGGGTAAAGGGGAAAGAGAGAGGATGAGGGAAAGAAATAAAGGGAATGAGGAGAAGGGAGAAGGAACGAAAGATAGTAGGGAGAGGAAGAAAGACAGACAGACAGGGGACAGGGGACAGTAAAGAACGAGGGGAGAAACGGAAACTAAAGACGATTATAGAGAGATAGAGAGAAAGAAAGAAAACGGTGATATATATATATATATCTTCTATAAAATCCTTTCTGTCAGTCTGTCTGTGTGTCTTCTAGGATCTCGGGCATCCTCCATCAGATTGCGCTCAAATTTGATATGCAGATACCGACGGTATCAGGGCAGGTAAAAGTCTTGAAAAAATTACAGAAATCGATTCCAGGTGAGAATGCGATCGATAAAGCCATGGGAACGTGCATTTGTACGCGCAAGTACATCAGCTGTTGCAATCGATATTACGCGTACGCGATAAAAATGCACGGTGTCTCAAATTTAGGTTAAATCAGTGTTTCTCAAAGGGAAGGCCTATGGGACGGTCGGACAAGTTGTTTTAAGAAATTTGGGTTTAAATGTTTAACAACTCAGCACCGTCCATTGGATGAGGGGGGCCTTTTGCTTGTATATATATATATATATATATATATATATATAATATATATATATATATATATATATGATATACATATATATAATATATATATATATGTGTGTGTGTGTTGTGTGTTTGTGTGTGTGTAAATAAAGAAGCATTGGTTATGGACAAACATTAAATTTGGGTCAACGACTTTACATACAACACCATCCCTCAAACATATATAAAAAAACACCATTGTCTACAAACACATAAAAAACAATACACACAAAAAACAATACACATACATAAAATAGTAGGATGTAAAAATATATATAATAAAATACAAATAGAACGGCTTATCAAAAGTTAAATATAACGGCTAAACATTTCAAAACTATCAAAAGGCCTAAAAAAGATAGTGTCCACTGACTAAAGAGATTTTATCAAACGATTAAAATATTTTTTAAGAATTATTTTAAAAATTAAAAAAAATACTTGAAAATGTCTTTTACTTCCCTCACACAGGTACGCCCAAAATACATAAGTAAGCAGACTTCTACAGGTCAAATTCACAACTTGAAAATAGTCTTTTACTCCCCTCACACAAGTACGTTCAAAGTACCAAATAGATAGATATCACAAGTCAATTTCAACATTTACATATATCTATGACCATTTCGGGAGCTCACGACCGCAGTTCATTTACACTCAAGTGACATCCTCATCAGGATAGACATGAAACTGCACAGATCAAAACTGTTATGAAAAGCTTATACTTTTAATGAAAAGCTTATATAATTTAAGAACCCATCTGCTGACCAGTCCACATTTTCTATAGAAAATAATATATGTCTTGTCTTGTAAATCTGTTTATGGGAAATGTTTTGAATATGCAAATAAAGCTCCTATTCCACCATGCCGGCCACAGTCTCATGATGCTGACTGTTGAAACAATTTTTCAGGGTTGCATAGAGCTGTCCCGATATAATGTATGATAAATATAATAGTAATAACAAAATTCCTTGGATGCATTAAATATTTATAAATCAATCCAAAGATTATTATTATTATTATTATTATTATTATTATTATTATTATTATTATTATTATTTACTTTTAATCTGCATGTTTGTTACTGTCACTTGCCAAGACATACCCAGTGTCCTAGGGCGAGTGAAGGGTAAGATATGTTACAGTATGACTGAACGCTTGGGGAGGGGAAGTGACAGAGAAAGTAGCGAAATATCTTTATGTAACACAGGCACTTCAACTGATAGGGTTTTTCTAAGGATGTGGGCATTACTTGTCAACACAATCTTTTGGATTTCTCTGAGATATGGTTCTCCTGGGATGTTATCTAGATGCTTCTGACATCACATCATTCATCATACCTAGGACACCTACAATAGAAGGAACAGTTCTCGCTTTAAGATGTCACACTTTTTGTATTTCAATTTCCAGGGCCTTATGTTTAATTTGTCAAATTCCTTTATAGATATATTTTTGCCGTGGGAACATTTAATCTATTAGTCTACAAGTATTTTCTTCCCTGTTCTTAATGACTAAGTCCCATCGAATAGCCTGGATCGTTCCGTCAGTGTTGACTGAAATATTCCAGAAAATAGTGATATTTTTTTACCTTCAACGACTGACACAGGGTGATGTTTATGCTAGTAAGCAGGAGCACTGATTTTGTAGTACTTACATATTTTCCTATGTAAATACTGTCCTACCCTACCGTTGCAATTTTCGTATTCGCTCGATGTCAGTACAGAACATAGCGAGATGAGATGGTCTATTGTTTCGTCAAATGTGTCGCAGAATCTGCATTTAGGGTCATAAACGTTTTGAAGAACGTTAGCTTGGTATCATCATTATTATTATTATTATTATTATTGTTGTTATTGTTGTTATTATTATTATCATCATCATTATCATCATCATCATCAT